>NW_009922990.1:12500-33426 GCF_000696875.1 Nestor notabilis | reverse complement strand
AACTATTCTATGATTCTATGATATTAATGGGCGGTTGTGTTGCTACTGTAAGTACTACTTTCAGGGAACTTTTTAATTGCTGTGTTTGCCAGTTAGACCAAGATCTTTATAATAACATAGATATTATATCTTCTAGTTTTACTATTTCAATAATATTTTAATATGCTGTCTGCCCGGAATGATGTTTTTCGGGCATGGATTATGTGAAGTTTCTGCCTTAAAAATCAGTAACTTCACAGCAAAATGGAAAATTGTTTGTTGTTAGTCTCCAAAAAGTTTCTTGTAAGAAGTCACATTCAATATTAGAATTTTAGCTTATTTCTTCAGTTTCTGTTCTTTCATGTGGTTTATAACATAGGAGAATAGATTAATATCAATATAAAGTAAAAATGCCTTTTATGTTTTTATGCTTTTACAATATGCTTATTACCATAGTAACTGCAGGAGCCATTAGGTTAGTATATTATTTTAAAGGTTTCTAAAACATGCATAAAGTATTCCCTACGTATTACACCAGCAAATTTAGGAGTCTGATTTTTGAGGAGCCACAGACTTCTTGTGTGCTCATGCCCATAACTTATCTCTGTGTGTGATCATTATTACATTAAAAAAAATCTCAAAATCAGTGGGAAAAAGGGAAGTAAAACTATTTGGAGTTTTAAACTTTCAGATACTTTGTTTTTATATGGATATATGATCTGACTTGAATTTCAGTCAAAGGAAATTCAAAAAAAGGAAATCTTTATTTTTACATATATGTATAAGTGGATGTGTGTTGCATGTATGAATATGTATGTACCACTTATGTATCTGATGGAATCTGGGAAGCAATTGTAGCTGGTTGGGTTTTTTTCTAAGAATATAGACTAAATAGTCTGAATTGTTCTTAATGATTGCTTTTCGTTTTCTTTCCCACCTTTCCCATCCTCTGACCTCTCTCGTTTTTCTCTGTTGCTGTCTTCTTGAGTTTTGATAAGTTAATAATATCTGAGTTGTGCTAAAGCTAATTTAAAAGAAAAAACCCCTTCAAAACACTGTAACGTGAGTGAAAGTATTGTCACATGTTATAGAAGTTCCTGGCTTAGAACAGACATGTCTAGTTTTAAGATAGGTATTTGAGGAGAGAAAGATTTAATTCATAAAGATCAGAGGTAACTAATCAGAGAAGTCAAGGTAAATTATTATGGTTTAAAATACTGGATGATAAGGGATTGTCGTAGATGTCTGCATTTTGCTGCAGATTACTCTTTCTAAAGATAATAGTCTTCATTAAGTCACACATCAGCATATATGAATGGTATAGCAGTCTTCCCCTGTGGTATGTAAGTAACTGCGTTGGTCTAAGGTGGACTTTGATCTCATGTATTTCTCATCATGCAGGATGAGAAGAGAATTCTACCAAAACCTTCTCCATGTTCCCCTGCTTTACATCTGTAAATAAAATCATGCCAATCAGCCCAAAGGGCTTGCTGCTGATAATGTGGGGTGGGGTGGGAGAGGCAAAAGATAAAGGATTTGCAGCTGGGGTTTTTTTGGTTAGTTTTGTTTTTGTTTTTCACCTTCCCAACCATATCCTGTATTACTACATGCCTCTGATGGATTGGGTGATGTTTCCTTTTAATAAATAAATGTTTTCCAAGAATGTCTTCAGCTGTCATGTGGAGCCCTAACGTTTTGGTTTTGTTTCTCCCAGGCTCAAATGTCTGAAACTTGTGTACTATTTTGGTTTTACTAACTTCTTTCTCTCTTAAATAGTTTTACCATCATTCAGTGTGTCATGCATTAACTCCAGTTAGTTTCCGTTTGTGTTAGTAGTCAAAAGTTAGTATTTCAAAATAGTGGTAAGTTAATATATGAGCAAGGTAGACACCATTCTTAGAACTGGATGCAGTGTTTCTCAGGCAGCACATACTGCTGTCCTGCAGCTGGGTACTGGGCTTCATCAGCACAGAACTTTTACAGTAGCAAAAGCCATAAAAGACAAACATTCATTAAAACTGCTTTACAAGGGAAAGATTTCCATTGTCTATCCCATAGGGCTCTCCTAAGAGTGACCTACTATAAGCAGCAAACTTAGTGTAGCTCTGAATACTTCCGCATGAGGGCTGTGGAGAATGGGATAAACATTGGGAATTATATTGGGGGTTTTGCTGATACCAATCTGAACTTATTAATATGGACACCAATTCATTCATTTTAATATCTAGCTTAGTTTTTAGCAAACCAAAAATGCATAGCTTGCATCCTCCACATCTATAGTAGGAAAATATCATAGAATCATAGAGGGATTTAGGGTGAAAGAGGCCTAGAAGGTTGCCTGGTCCAGTTCTTCACTACTTGAAGTTAAATCCAGCTTCAGAGTTGCTCAGGCAGGACCTTGTCCAGACATGTTTTTCCTCACATCTTTGGCCTGGCCTTCCTGAAGATCTTGTAGTTGTCCATCACAACAGTTCATCATGTGCTGCCATGTGTGGCACATCTCTGCAGTCACTGTGAGTTCATAGGTTTATAAGACTGTGGATGGACTTCTAATTCTTCGTGCTTGTTCCCTGTGCTGCATGTCCTTGTGTAGAAACTTTTGAGATGAGCTCTCAGTTGTGCTGCCTTCAAGGGGAATTTGGGAGCTTCACCATTATGCTGTCCCCTGCATGTCTTCTCGCTGCTCCTGTACTGTGACTTCTCTTCAGGCTTTGGTCACCATCCCCAAAAGGCCTAGCTTAAAGTCCTCCTTGTTAGGTTAGCAAGCCTGATGGAAAAGATGCTATTCCTCTGTTTTTGGAAGGTGGATCTTATTGCTTCCCACCTTGTTACTGAGGAGAGCAAAGGATCAGTTTCCTCAACCTCCTGGTGACACTGCTTCATGCAGCCCAGGATGCCATTGACCTTCTTTGCCATTATGGCATTTTGCTGACTCACATTCAGTTTGGTATCTACCAGTTTGTGTCATCAGCAAACTTTTTTTGATAAATCTGATCATTCCAGCTGAGGGTACGCTCCACCCCATCATCCAGATCATTGATGAAGATGTTGAACAGTACTCAATCTCTGGGCTACAGTGCTGCTTACTGGCCTCCAACTAGACTGTTCCATTTATCATCACACTCTGGGCCCAGGCATTGCACCAGTTTTCAGTGTACCAAGTTTTTCCAGCCACTGGCTTGTATTACTCCTTTCTTCTGTAGATTTAATACCCTGTGTTAGCTATGCTTTTGTCCCATGAATATACTTACACATTCTGATCAAGTCATCTCTCAGTCTTCTTTTTTGTGGGTAAGAGACTACTCTTCAAGTTCTATTGCTGTTGCATGTTTTTTCAAGGCCTTGAAATATTGTTTATGGCTCTTCAGCATATCAGGCATTTTTCTTTGGTTTGTTTGTTTATTTTTTTAATTGAACTCTTGTGTGTGTTCCAGTATCATTCTCACCAATGCTTTTGAAGAAATTTGCCTCAGTACTCATACAGTTTCTCAGTACTGAATCTCCATATCTTGCTGTGTCTGTCTTTAAACCTTATGTTGAGTAACTTACCTACCGACTCCTACAGTCATTCTACCCATTCTGTAGGTGTGAACTGTAGTCTTTGTTCCCAGTGCATTAATTTAGTTTTACTGAACATGTATTTTGTTTGAATAAGCACAGTTTACTAAACCAATTTCCTCATGCTTATCATTATTAACTGTTCTGCTTTTCTCATTTGTAAATCTTAACTGTATTGATTTCTCTCTTCTACTAATCACTGATGTAAATGTTCAAGAGTGTGAGTATAACCTTTTCTTTGTGATACATCACCAGAATCCCTCTCTATCCCATGTTGACAAATGCTTACTTGACTGTCATGACTTTCTGATTCATGGATAATTGATTTTTTTTGAGATGCTTCAACTTTGCACCTCTTAATCCATTTCACATGTATTTTATTAACACTGTGTAGTGCTAATACTATTGCAGTGTCCTTTGGAAGTAAATCAAATACTGTTCAAGAGATTAATTATAGTACATCTGCCTTTCTCAGCTAAACTTGTAATCTTATGAAAAAATGAACTGTCATGTTTGGTTGAGGCTCTTCTGTATAAAAGCATATTGGCTGATGTTAATTACATGTCTGTTCTTAAATTCTTAATAATTTAAAGTCCCTATCAGTATTTCTGTTGTGGTGGGTTGTTTTTTTTTCAGGTTAGTGTTAGATTGGTACATACAAATAGTTATGTGGATCATTCTGGTGTACTTGTATAACTGTTTCAAGGGAAATTAGCATTCTGGTAGATACATGGGTCTCAGCCTCTTGAGGTAGCGTCAAGCATTAGGAATTCCAGCAAGTAATGGATCTTCTTAGCTCTAATAGGACTACAAAGTTCAAACATTTATTATATGAATATGCTGAAATTTGAAGGACTGTTAAATATTTTATTGCTAATAAACCAAAAGATAGTTCTGCATTTTTATTTTGCTGCTAGACTGTTACCGTGTTTACTAGGGTTTTTTTGTGCTGTAAACTATTTTGTTGTTTTTGTCACATTAAAGACTCAATTCTATATTCTTAGTTAATAGCTGTCTTAATTCTTCTTATTAGTGTTCTACTTCAGAAAACTTTTGATTTATGTCAGCAGCATTCTACTTTCAGTCTCTGTTACTTATGCATCTGGTTTATATATTCTACCAAGTTAAAATTTGCTTGTAATTTTCTTTACCTTAAGAAAAAGGACTTTCAAGTTGATTGCAACTATTCTTTTACCCCTATGAAATATAATCAGGTTATAAAAATGGTTAAATAGTCACAGTCTTGTACTCCAGGAATTTAATTTTTCTTTACCTGATGTAACAAAATTCAGAATTTGCTTCAGATGTATAATTTTTTTTTTTATTAAGTATTCTCTCTAGATTTTAGAAAATACTAGTTCTAGAGACTTGGGACAACAGGTATGCCTACCACAAACTCAAAGCAGCCATACCTAGCAGACAGGAAGTAACAGGTGACGTGTTCTGCTCTTGAAAGGATGGTCTCTTGGGCCAGACCAGTTACAGTATTGAGCTGTTGACTGTAAAGGTCTTGCAGGTCTAACCATCAGGTAACTTTTTAAAAAAGGAAGGATAGTGTATTTGAAGGATCATACTTTGCCTACTGTTTGTATGCAGTTTGTTCTTCCTGAATGTAATTTGCTAAATAACTTTTAGTGTTATGTTAAAAACAACCAACCAACCCCAAACATTCTCTGCAAATGTCCGTGTGGTTACTTTAGTTGGTGTCTAGAATAATTTAGGTTGAAGAAACTCCTGGATGTCTTCCGACCCAACCTTGATGTTAGGTCAGGTTGTTCAGGGACGTTCTCCAGTCTATCTAAGGAAGACCATCGTGAGTGCAGACAGATAAGTTTTATGCAGCCATTTTTACTACTCTTAATGTAGCCATATTCATGCCAAGTAGTCCACTTCTGTGACAAAGGAGTACCGACTGGCTTCGCCTAAGTCCACTTGGAAATATTTTTAATAATCTATGGTTTACATAGACAGTAATATCTATATCTAGATATATCTGTATGAGTTTATATAACTATTACATTTATATACCGGGGCAGGGGGAGGAGGGAGAGGGAGGAAAGGAGAGGGGAGTGGCTGTGTATTGGAGACCTTTCAGTTTGAGGCTTGTTAAGAACAGCAGCCAAAGGATTGCACTTATTTGGTCCTTAGTATTTTCTTTGCTGCTACTACCATGGCTGCTATTGCTTCTTAAAACAAAACCCTTTATGTTGTTGTTTTCTCTGAACACTTGTCCTAACCTCTTAAATACTGCTTTGAGGCTAGTAAGAAAAAAATTTTCTCATGGGTTACAGTTTGGAAAACTTAAGATGTAAAGTTTTAAAACATTACCACATTTTAGATGTGTAGTTCTCCGTTTTGTATGCCAAATCTGTCTAAACCTTAGTTCTGTCTGAAATTTTAACTAACATGGGTTAGCACTTTTTCAAGATTAAAGAAAACATGTTGTTTCTGCCTTAAATTAATCTACAACAGCTCCTGGGGCCAGATCCAGTTGCCTTTACTACTTTATTTTCATATCTTTCATGTTACTACATACTCTTCAGTGTTCACAGTGCATAGGGATGCAGCAGTAGTCTTGTTTACTTTGCAAACCTTTTTTATCCCAATGGCAATCCAGTAATTTAATAGGAATTAAAATACAGATGTAGTCCTTTGACTGTAAATTGACATACATGGGAACTGAAATGAGGATTACATTGCCTTCTGATTGCATGCTTCTTGCAGCTTAATGTATTTTTCGTATACTCTGTATGTGAACATCCATTGCTAAAGGGTGCCATTGTGTTTTGTAGGACAGAAATTCTGGTGACAGAACTTGGCCAGTGTAGAGCTATAACTTGTTTTTATTAATGGTATCATGAAAATTAGGCTCTCAACTAGTCAGTTCACAGTGGCATAATAAATATTTCAGCAGAGAAGTCATGCTCCAGTAATATATAGCAAATTTATTGTGAAGTCAATTAGTAACATGTGTTAGGCTGGTTTTAGCAGATTTTCTTCTTAAGCAAAATTATTTCTCTATATTTGTAACATATTCCTGAAGTAATTGGTTTTAATGCAGTTCCTTGAAGTCTTAATAGAAGCCTACGCTGTAACAATAAATTCCTTACAATTATAAAGAAAATAAGTTAAAATTATTAGTTTATTAAGTATATAATACTATTATTAGGCAAATGTTTTGATACAGCAGATATTCTTTTGCAAACCACCGATCTGAAAATTTTAAGGTAATTTTTTTCCTTTTTAAGCAGTTGCTTCCTCTCCAATTTTGGATTTTAATCATGACTTGAGCTTTCATGTCTTACTACTGCTGGCAGTGAGAGAACTTGAGCACTAAATAATTCACTTAATTACCTGCTATACAACAGCTGCTAATATTTAAAAAAAAAAAAAGAAAAGAAAACCAAAACACTGAAAAAATGCCATCTCATCCTTAGGTCTGCTATGGACAAAAAAAAGCACAGGCAGGGTAAGATGACTGTAGCTACCCTGTCTGCTTGGCAATGTCTTCCTCCTCCCCTCTCTCTCTCACTTTCAGTTTTCAGTGTAATGAAGAGCAGGAGAACAATATTCTGTAATTAAGGATTCCATTAAGTTGAAGAAAAGAGCAAATGGAGTTGTTTGTTCTCCTAGCTGAAAAAATTTGTCTGGGGTGGGGGGTTAGTGGTAGTAGTGTAGAAAGAGGGAGAGGTGGGTGGAGAGACTAAGTCAGGGCTGTTTGTTGAATATACTGTTAAGGACTGTTACCATCCTAATTAATCAAGTTAGAAATTACAGCTGTAGTCGGTTTCCCCCCAATTCTTGTTATCAATTTTCTTCTCTTTTGAGACAAAGCAAATATAAATTTTGTGTTCATTTGTCATTCGTTCTTTGACTTCAGCATCTCTGAAAATAACAATGTAGCACAAAAGACCAGTATTTACCTAGTTGTAATGTGGGTTGCCATGGTGTTTTGCAAATTATTGCAATTATGTTCACCATGCGAGTCGCCCTTGGTAACTGGCGAAAAAACTGATAATCCTGTTTTGAACAAAAGGTCAAATTGCTGAATAGAAAGTCTTGATTAACTAAAAGATGTACAAAGTGGAATTATTTCCTACCATTCAGAAATAGTTCTTGATCGGGTTTGGGGGAGGGGGTGAGTAAGTACATCTGATTACTGAAGTACAAAGCATTGAAAGGATGTTGTCTTGAGCCTTTCATGTAGTCTTAATGGTGGCTTTTTTGTCAAATTTACCCATTTGCAGCATTGAAAGAGGCAGCTGCATTTAAGCTTGAGAGATGGTGCTTTTTCAAGAGTTCAGTGCATGGAAAGTTCTCAGCAGTATCTGCAGTTTACTATTAGACCTTCGGCTATTAAAACTGATGTGCTGCATTTGAGCCCATAGCTCTTGGTGCTTGTAAAACCCTCTGACTGATGATCTAATAAAGTGCTCTTACTGGACAATCTCTGATCAGATACTTTAGAAAAAAAAAATCAAAACGGCATAAGCACAGCTCTGAAAAGGATGGGGGTAGAAACACATGGCTGTACTGAAAAGTTTGCTTTTGTAATCTGCAGTGGAAACATCAGTAAATATGACTGTGGTTTTAGTTTAAGTACTTTAAAGGCTCCAGAAATATTTTTTGTTTACATTTGCACAAGCAAAAAATCAATCTGAAAAGATTAAAAGTTCTTCATAATCACCAGTCCTCACAACTGCTTACAAATATGTAGAGGGAATGTCCTCTTCCATCGTTGTATTCAAAACACTGTGGTGGATTTCCTGTGCTTTAATGCTGTGAATTTCCTTTCCTTTTTCCTATTTTTTCCTGCTGGGGGCGGGTGAGGTAAGAGGTGAAGAGGATTAAGCGGTTTTCTTTTTTAATTATTTTACTTTTTGTTTTTAAAGAGGTACCTGGAAATTAATTCTTAAAACTTTGGAGAGCCTGTGTGAGAGCAGCATGAAAGCAAAGTAAACCTGAACAAGTTTGTGGGTTTACATTCTGCATCACCTAGCAACCCCCTGGCTCAGCCAGTTCTCTTGTCTGCCCCTAGTCCTGTTTACAGACCATTCAGGCTGCTCTTCGAAACCATGAAAGATATTCAGTTTCATTAGTGCCATTCTCAAGGAGAAAATAATTAAACTTAAATGAACAAACACTGCTTAGTGATGCTTTAAACTTTTCTAGTTTAAGGTGATGAGACCGTAGAGACCACTTTCTTTGCCATTACCTTGCACTCCATTGGGCTCCGCTAAACTTACGTATCTATGTATGTGCATTATAATTTGTAACGTTTTCAGAACTGTATTAACTCCTTCAGTATTTAAGGATGCTCATAACTGTATTGCAGAGATAAATATTTCACGTAAGCAATCTTTTTGTCTCTTTGCCAACTTGAAATGTATACTTGAGTTGACAAAACTTACTGCCACATTCATGAGTAAAATCTCTCTGTGTTCTGTATTACACCTAATGTCATATTGAACTTCCTGCAAGGTAAGTCTGTGACAGAGGAAAAATTCAAGGACTGTACAAATGCTTGTGGGGAGAGGGAAGAAGACAGAATTGTGGAAGAAGCTGTGGGGGGAGCGGTATGATTTTAGCTTTCCGACCAAAGTAGAGGCACATACTTTAAGAAATCTTGAATTCTTAGTGTTTGTATGTTGGCAGATTCTTTAACAAGCAATACATGGATGGGCTGTATGAGTTCTTTGTGCTTTGTTGGCAGTTGACAGACAAAGCAAAATTTATTCTGAAGCAAGGTACTGTACTTAGTTGTGACCTATTAAGCCTAAGAATGTGTTTTGCTTTGAGTTGTGTGAATAGGGAGAATGTTTTGCAGAGTGGACTTGAATATCCTTCTAGAGGTTTGAACTCTCCAAACAGAAATTCATAAGACATCTTTCACTGATCCTTTTCTCAATGTAGTTTTTTACATGTAGTCATTTGAAGTATTCCTTCTCCCACTTGCTTGCTTGAAATCCCAGTTAGCTGTTTTCAGATTGTCTTAAGTAAAATAAAATTGTTGGTAATTGCTGGCTCTCTTTGTGAGTGCTATGTTAGCCTATGAACACTTGTGCTCTACTTTTAGTATTTTTGGTGCCTAGAACCTTATTTTACTGAAGATAAGACCAAGGTATTGGCTTTGATGTGAAGTAAAGCAGAACATACTTGATAATTTAGTTTATAATCTACAACTGTTAAGGTTGAAATTTGTTCACTTGTGGTGCTATTACATGTGTTTAAATGAGGGCCACTGTTTGCATCAAACCTATCATAAGGGTTTGGAGTGCTCTATTATCCTTTCAGCAGGCTGATGGCAGAGCCTGGTCTTTGCACAAATGAGATCAATAAGTTTCAAATAACTCATATGAAATGGCATGTGACTGTATATTTAAAGATGCTTTACTTTAAAAAAAAATCAATTTAATAATATGTAAAACTCTTACATTGACCTACAAGATATTTTTCACTTCTATCTTGTTTGATAATTTTTGTTTAAAGCATTTCTTATGTTAGTTTGAGCATTTGGGTTCTTTTTGGGGGGAATAGGTTTGCATGTCTTTCTTCTCCCTTGATCTCCTGCTTTGATTCCTCCCCACCTCTGAGACTTTTAATGGTAAAACTGATATGATAAAAAAATACTCCAGTAATCTCCAGCAAATATTACTCTCAGAAGTTTTCTTTCAGTCTTGGGTGGTTTCTTCCAAATTATTTTTCACTTCTGCATTAAGAAGCAATTCAAGTTCTATTATTTTGGAGTATCCAAATCAGTAAATATCATAGAATTGTAGAATGGTTTGGGTTGGAAAGGACCTTAAGATCATCTAGTTCCAACCCCCCTGCAGTGGGCAGGGACACCTCGCACTAAACCGTGTTGCCCAAGATCTGTCCAACCTGGCCTTGAACACCACCAGGGATGGAGCATTCACAGCTTCCTTGGGCAGCCTATTCCAGTGCCTCACCACCCTCACTGTAAAGAACTTCTTCCTTATATCTAACCTGAACTTCCCCTGTTTTAAGTTTGAAACCCTTGTCCTACCACTACAGTCCCTAAGGAAGAGTCCCTCCCCAGCATCCTTATAGGCCCCCTTCAGATATGGAAGGCTCCTATGAGGTCTCCACGTAGTCTTTTTTCGTAGCCTAGAAATAGGCATATTTTGTGGCTGACTTCACTTTAGGACCTTGAGGTACCTGAGTACTGAAGGAACTCCTAAAAAGTATGCATATGGGAAAGAATTTTGTTTTAGGCTAAATTTTCTCAAGTTTATGTTCATTTTCCATAATATCCAAAGGAAGCTAGATTTGGGTTTTTTCTTTGGCTGTTTTACATCATAGCGGCTGGGTGTGAAAGGTGAGCTTCGCTTTTCGTAACAGCCACCTGGAACCCACCTCAGTGCTTTTATCATGCTAGTATCATTGGCTTTTCCAAGATAGACACTTTGTGTTGTTCTGAGAAACTTGGGTGGAATTTATTTCCTCTCTCACACTTTCTTTAAGGTAGCAAGCTAGTGTAGCTACACTGCTCTCAATTACAGTTTGTCTGGTTGCTTTGGACTTCCCAGACTGGTTCTTTGAAGATGTGGTTCCCATTGACTCCAATTGCCTTTCAGTCAGTTTGGGCTGGCAGCTTTCCAGTGGGGAACTCAGACAACAGATATGAGTGTCTCTGGGTACAGGAGGTGTCAGTAGATATTATTTTGGAGAGAGTGTCCTTCTCTTTTACTAGGAGTACTGTCTCTTTGGGTGGTAAAGTGGTCATTTGCCTTCTATGAGGAAGTTGTTCACCAAGACGCTTCAATTTGATAACATCCATTAATGTAGTTCCTGTGATGATAATGTTGGATATATAACCAGCCATTTCCAGGATCTGTACTGCTTTCAAGTAGTACGCTTTCAAAAGCAATTCATATCTCCTTGTTACTATTCTTTCATTTAACAGACAGTTCTATATTTTTCCTGAAGGATCACATCTATCCATTAATCAGCCTGGATAATGCTGAATTCAAGAGGAGCATAACGAACCATCCAGGAAAGGAATTTCCTTTCTTTATAAGAGTTTTTTATCCATTCTATCCCATAGCTGAATTCAGATCATTTATATAGGCGAAAACTCAAGAAGCTCTGAAAATGAGAAAGTGCTTCGAGGAGAAATTGAAATCGTATCTTCAACTTCCATTGAAGTGAGGCAGCATGAAATGGAGTGTGAAATGCTGTGGTCCCTGTTTACTTTTTCCCTAAATTGGATAATCAGGTAGCATCAGACTCTAAAAATACTCATACTGGAAATGTAACCTATTTTTCTCTGGATGAGAAACTAGCTACAGTATTGAAGAAGAAAAATGAATCTGAATTTAATGGCCTAGAGTGAGTGGATAAAATAGTTCTTTACCTTTACTTGTGATCTGAATAGTCATATGCCACACTGCATCTATGATCAAGTCTCTTAACACACTATAGTTAGCTTTATGTATAAATTTTAGGAACACATTTCAGTTGTTGTTACTGTAATAGTTACTGAAACTATTTGCATTACTTCTTGAAATTTAAAGCCAAATGTACGCAACACGTAACAAAATACCTGATAACATGGAACAAGTATTCCCTAGGTAAGGGATTTGAGGTGTAAGATAAATTTATAAAGGAATTTACGTGAACCTTAGGTGCTTCACAGTTCTAAGCATATGCTGCAGTATCATTCTTTTCACCTAGAACAAGCTTGGCAGCATTACTGTGGTACCTATCCCACTTTAAATAAAAAGACAAAAGCTCTAGTGAGCCAGCATCAATAATAGACTCTTGAGTATAAATAAGATAGCTTCGCTTTAAAATTTTTTTACTTAAAAGTTTCAGTTATGCCTGGCAGTTCAAGAGAAGTTGGACACACTCTTCAGTGTTAAATTATTTTACATTTTTAAATTCTGGGATGAAATTCAGACATATCTTTTCTCCAGTAAGTGATCTCTTGAACCTAATGTTAGGGCTTCTGACACAGTACAGTTTGATCTCTTTGTAGTAACATACTAAAGACGTGGAAAGACCTTTTACAGTAATTTCTTGTTAGTCTTTTGCAAAGTGGAAAAGAAGATTTATCAATAGTAGGTTTATCAAAAGTATATCAATAATGATGTCTATTCATATACTACTTTGAGATCTAAATGTGTCTGAACCTACTTACTGAAGAGGCTTTGCTGGTTCCCTAGATTTCCCTCAAAGATACAATGAGATCCTTTTCATGGTCTCACAGATATTTTTTATTATTGAGAAACTTTCAAACAATGAATCAATCTATGCATTACGTCTAGCAGCAGTAGAATTGGTTTCTTTTTCAGAGGGGTTTTCTGAGGTTTTTACCAGGTACATTTCCCCATGAAAAAGAAGGATTTTGCCTGAAGAACCTGAGTTAAGCTGGACTTAACATTGCCATGGGGGTCAAGTTTCCCATGTGAAATCTTATTTCACTATTTAAGATAGCATCCCTGACCTGAGGGGTTTCTTCCTGGGATTGTAGCAGTGGCAGGTAGGTGTCACTTGAGTCTGTGTTGTCTACTGAAATTCCAGTGCATGACACTAGTTCTCACACTGTCATCCAGATTTCCATTGCTACTGAGATCTCAGCAAGATGGTGCAAGTGCATTGGATCAAGTCACTGTTATTACTAGAGTATTCAGACATTTACAGAAGACACAGGTGGAAGAGGGAGAACTGACCTGTGATATAGAACAAGTTATTGCAAATGGAACTGATAACTTGCAGGTCTCTAAGTCATGTCTGCTGTTGCCATGAGAAACTTCATATAAAATATTTCATAAAATCGTCTATCTTTTGACATTGAAGGGGAGTATCAGTAGATCTGTTAAGTCTACCCAGTAATACAGTGATGGTGGAACCTCATCCTTCCAGGGGATTTAAAGCCTCTTTGATCAAATTTGCCCTGCTATCTGCTATCCATAATAATGAACATTGTCAGGAAAATGGGATTTGAAGCCTATGGTGTTGGAATTACTGGAAATAATATGCTTTTGTAAGAGTAATCTGAAAGGAAAGATCATTCTGAAGTTAGAGTGGCTTGATTAGTAAGTCACAATGATGGCAGAAAAATTTCATTTTGTTGTGTCTCATTCAGCCTTCCAGAAGCTGGTTTGCTGATCAGTGACATGAACAGCAAGCTTTGACTGACTGGGTAGGAAAGCATGTACAGGTTGTTTCTTACATTTCGCTTCTGGAGGATTTGATGATTTAAGTTAAGAATTTTGGCTCTGCAGTGAGGAAGCTATGGATTTTTGGATCCAGTGTGCTTTTGAGATTAGGTATCCCAGCTATCTGGAGATTGGATGTCACCCACTAAGATCCCATTTTCAAAAATCCACATCAAGATTGTCTTCAGTGGAGAGCAAAATTGTAGAGAAGCAAGGACTAATTACATTTTAAATTGAACTCCTAAGTGTCTGATAGATACCTGTAAACAATTTTCAGTGCTTCCAGCTTTTTTCTTTCTACTACTGAATTTTTTCATTCCATGTGAACTTTTAAAGCATTGTGGTCCCCTCAACATCCGGACTGTCTGAAGGCAGGAACCAGATACAGAACTGAAGTGTAGAGAAGCACATCCAGTCCTCCACTGTAGCAGGCAACCAAGCAACATTACGAACTGTAATTTGTAAAAACTGTTAAGATAAAGCTCGATAAATGTATGTTGTTGACTCTTGCAACTTCTGTTTGAAAGGCTGTTCCAAAATCATTTGCCTCTGTATTTTGGGGTAATATTTATAATGCTTGTTGATCACTACAATGCGAGAGGCTAATTCTCAAGAACAGATTTACAAAGAAAGAAAATTACTTTTGACTTGCAAATTTCTCCCCATTAGCTACAGTTTGTGGACATAGTACACTTCAGGGATTTTCTTTCATATTGTGCATTTACTTCAGGGGGGCTTTTTTTTTTTGCATGCTTTTTTTTTATATTTTAGAATGAACTAAGCATTTGTGGACAGAATGTTTGGACATGCTAGTTGCTTTTTTTTTCCCTATCAACTTGTCTTTCGTTTCCCACAGTATTGCAGATACCAAGTAGAACAAAGCTGAAGGTTTTCTATTATGATTTTGTTTGATCTATTACAAATTAATTTACAGACTCAGTGATAGCTGCTGGGAAATGAAGGATTGGTTTTGTTTGGTCAGTGAAGACAACAGGCATGGATCAAATAAGGGTTAACAATAATGCACTTGAAAAAATTGAATCGGAACATAATGCATGTATTGAGTTTGATTGCAACATGCATGTCCGTGGAAAAGTTTTTTGTTTAAAACAAATCAAGGCTATGGCTTAATTATCAAAGCAAAACAAGAGACATAAAGAGCTACATGTTTCTGATACTGCTTTTTTCAAAAATAGCTCCCTTCACACAATTATCTACATGTTTAATTTCCATGCATAATAGCAACAGTTATTGTTGTCATTTGTTAAGAGAGATTAACAGATAGTAAGTACAAACAAACGCAAATAAGGCCTGAATAGAGAGGTGACAAAGAAGAAAAGGCCTCTTTAATGTTAATTATAACTGGTAGGAAGTCTATACAAATGACTAACTGTTTTCTATATGAATTGAAGGGATATTTAGTTAGTTAGTATCTATGCAACACGTTAGGGTTTTTTTTTTATTTAGGCAACACTTAGATCTACATATTTTAAATACAATTTATTGAGAAATGACTGTTAGTGAAAGTCGTATGTTTTGATCATTATTTCTTAGTAGTCAAAAACAAGTATAATAATAGTAAGCTGTTACATTTGAATGCTCATTTTTATCCTAAGCTATTGGGTTTAGTTTAAGCAGGGTTTTTCAGGTTTTTTTCACCTGTATTTTGTGACTAGCAAAGTTTCCAGTGCTGTCTTCAACAGCAACTGCGTTAGACCGAAACAATTGCATAAAGAAACTTCAAATGTATTCAGTGGTAGTTTGGGTGGACCATCTGTGCATTCGCTTGTAAGATAGTAGGAGCAATACCTTGCAAATGGTGTACTCCTTTGTTTCTTAATTGTTAGCCAAAAATGCCAATAGGTGGCAGAAAACACAGTTGCTTTTATCATGCATTATTTTCATGGTTGTCTATTTGTGAGTATTCTGCTCAGCTGAAGTTGGGATGCTGCTCCTGTTCCAGGCTTTGTTTTTCCGGTTGTACTTGCATTCCCTAAGTAAGTACCTTACTATCTGACAGTTTCCATACTTTGTTTTTCTAGTATACTAAATTGCTTTAAAGTTCAAATGTAGTCATTTAATATGTTTTGAGTCATGAGTGTTCTTTTTGTGCACACAGAATCTTTTCATAGTTACAGCTGAAACAATTATACTCTTAAACAGGAGGGTTTTGGAATGGCTGAGGACACTTTCCCTCCACGCCTCCCCCTCCCTGCCTGGCTGCGTATTTTAAGGCCCTGTTTGTGTCAGGCTGCTAACAGATGTTTCATAGGAAGGTAGAGGTGCCACATAATAAGCAAATATTGCATAAACAGCTTTCCACACAGAGCACAGATTTTGTCTCTAAGAATTAACTTGATGGAAGATCTGTGACAATTCATTACCCTTTCCAGAAATGTTTTTGTATTTTCACTCACAGTGGTTCTAATGATAGTCTCAGTACTCAGATTAAGTGAGTGCCAGAAGATCTCAATGCTATCCTTGAGTAGCTTTTTTTTTCAGTAGAAAGTTTATTCCATGTCTATTAAAATTGAGTCATTTAAAAACTGTGCAGCAACAGATTAACACCTTTCTCTTTTAGAAATGAATCTTAAGTTCATTTGCAAAACCAAAGCTAAGGACTAGCTTTTTCCCTTGAGGCTCATTTGTGGCTGCTAACTCCAGAAGATACAGGTCAGCTGTCTATGTTAGGTCAGGTCCTAAATTAGAAATTTTCATGGTGAAGCATCTGCTGATGAAGTAACTTAGTCTTGTTGGGCGGCATATATCTTTCTAATGTCACTTGTGAAATATTTGTCATAAATTATTTGTATGTGACATGGAAAGTGGTAGTAGGACTGCTAGAGCAACAGTTGTGCAAGTGACCAAAATTAAATCCACAGAAGCTTTCTGAATTCTTGGAATTTTCTCACCGTGCAGTATTAAATATGTAATGATTTACATTGTTAATCTACGTAACAGTAAAACAGTAGTGATCAGATACACTGATCATACTGTTTCCCAAAAAGCTTGCTCTGATTTTGGTGTACCTGTATTTTATTAAGAGAGTCTAGAGCAGGGTTTGCCTCATCCCAAAATCTGTTAGGATCTTTTGGGAGATGCTTTTTTCTTCCTCCATTTACTATAAATAGGGTTACTATTTTAGTCTGGGTATCAGGCTCTTAAATATCCATAGTTGATGAAATGAACCCTAGCTGCTTATCATAGTGGACTCTTTCCAGTTTTGCATTACAAACCTAAGCACACGTTAGGTAGTGCTGTATACCTTACTGTTGGTGTGAAGTTGCCCGTAAGGTTTTCCTGTCTGCCCACGTGAGCATAAAGGCTTCTCTCTGCAAGAACACCAGGAAGTGTTTTGGTGGGCTTGGCACCAAGTGGGGTAATATTGAGCTTATGACATGGCCAGAGAAATGGTGAAAGAAAAAAGGTCTCTGGAATAAATAAAATTTTGTGAAGGATTTGAGGATTCATCTTAAACAAAGACTGAATCAGACTTCTAGTACTTTTGAAAGTATTCTATTATAGAAGAATGTATTTTCAAGTTGAAGAAAGGGATAATGCTGACAAACATGAAAGAACACAGTGTTTGGAGAACAAACTGCAAAAACAAATGAAAAAAATCTCTTCATACTCCAGTAAATGATAGGAAAGACATTAAAAAGAAAAAAAAACCAACAACAAATAAAACCAACAACACCAACAAAACAAAACAAAAACTTTCAAGAATAGACATAGTCAAAGCCCATTTTAACAAGGTTTTGGAAAACGGAAAACTAAAGTTTATGTATTCCTCCACACAAATTCCAAAGCTTAAAAATAAACTCAAATATCTGTCTTTAAACTAAGCTACTGACAGTCATATTGAATCAGGATGCTGTATTACCAAGGTACAGAATATAGATTCAGTTTTGGCCATGCCAGTGACGAAAAAACATGTCATGTCTTATGAATAAATTTGCTTTGTTAGCAAGCCAGAATCTCCACAAAATGAAAGCCAGAAAAGGTGTATAGTTGCAGGATTTTGTCATTGACTTGTAACCAAGATGGTGATAGTGACAGCATTGCTCTGATTGATTGGAAGTGTGGAAACTGGAAGGATAGGAAATATAATAATAATTGGAATCCTGAGTTGCCACTGTGGAAATTAGGTAGAAGTCACTGACAGAGCCTAATGTTGGGACAGCTTGTTAAAGAGCCAGTGAGAAGGGAAGCAAGCAACTTCTTGAGTTGTTGTCCTATTTGTAATATTTCTGTTGAAGTATCAGGAGTCCTGGTATGGTTAGATTAAACTCCTTTGCAGGAGCAACAGAAACAAATTTTGGAAACAGGCAGAAATAAACAGCCACTATTCACAACAGAGAACTCAACAGCTGATAATCTGAAATGCAGAATTTGGCAGTGTCGCTGCTCAGGGGTGGTAAAAGCAGGAACTGTTGGAGAAGAGTTACAGAAAGACTTTGTGATACCAAGTTGGCTTGTCAGTTAATAATGGAAGATTAAATCCTCTGCCAAGTAATGTGAAGTGGTACAGATGCTAAAAACCCAGTCTTAATTTTGCACACAATGTGTGTATTTACTTACTGGTGAAGAATAATATTGTAAGTAATGGATAATAATAAATATCTTTCTAGAAATGACTGCTCAGTGCTCAAATACTCAGTAGTGCTCTAGGCAAGCAGAACTTCAGGCCAGAAAAGAGTAGAGGATAGGATGGTAAATACTATCTTGTTTTTCTGTATAATTTCATGTTCATTTGGCATGCTGAATACAGCGTGCAATACTGGCTTCATCTCCCCTCCTGCATTTGTCCCATTTCCCCCACCCCCTCATTTCAGAAAGGACCTGGAAGAGATTCAGAGAAGGGCAACAAAGATGTGGAGTGGTTTCCATGCAAGGAACAGCTAAGTAAATTAGGACTGTGGTTTGGATAAGAGTTTGATTGCAGATGATGTGATGGAGGTCTATAAAATCATGAGTGGTATGGAAAAGGTGAATGCAGAATGATTATTCCTAGTCTCTCCTGATAAAAGAACTAGAAGGCATTTAAAAAAGAAAATCTCCTTTTCTGTATTATTTTTTGATGTGTTCAAGAAAAATAAGATACTTCATATAGTGTGTAATAGTTCTGCAGGGTGTTTTAGATGCTCAGTTTACATTGGTTCAAAAAGCACTTCAGATTCATTGGGATGGGGGTAGTAATGCATCCATCATGACTGAATATAGAGACAGTGATTCAGGAGGTCCTTGAGCCGTTTCCAAAAGCTGGGAAAATTTGGAAAATTTCTGCTGCGTGCTTTCTTTTATGTTGTTCCCTAGATATCTGCTATTGGTGGGTTTTAGGCATGAGGTTTGACATTGGTTTAACCTGTGGTTGGACCTGGCATAGAAGATACATCCTTACCAATCCCAGAAGTATTCTTTCTTTTGTACTCTTAAGAGAAGCTTTCTGTGTGTCCCCCTGTGCTGTCATTAGGCAAGCTGGCTCAGATTTTATTTCATTTTAACTCAGCAAATTGTTATTTTTTTCCTAAATGAATCACTTTATGTTGAAATCTCAGTAGCTTTCTATTAAAAAAAAAAAAAAAAAAGTAAAAAACAACCTGAAAGCTTCTGGCTGTCACCAGAAGACCTAAAAGTTAAACCTGTTTTTCTCCTCTAAAGTGCAAGCAAGGAAACGACACTTTACAATTTAGTTTTACAGGTCTTCGTGTCTTGCTGTCTGGTCTACAGAGTTGTATAAAATAATTTTGTTACACGTTAACATAGTCTGAACTGGAGAAGAACAAAGGTTTTGGTATATGTTTCAAGGAAGGGGTGACTGAAGTGTGCAGAATGTGTGATTTTGAAGCAGGAAGACTTCAACTTTGTTCCCCACAATTGATTTTGTTACCTTAAAAAAGGACCTTCACCTCTTAATACATGTTATAGTATATAGCTGTACATATCGTAGCTTCACAGAGAACGCTGAAGTTGGGGGGTTTTCCTTCAGTATGATTCATTGTTTAGCTGGAGTAAAAAGAAGCTGTATCTTAAATTCATGGTAAAAATGTGGTTTTTTCTACGTCCTCCCTTTCTTCAGGGTTGGTTAATATGTGAGGAGCCAACTTGCCAGAATCGAACCCGTCGGCTTCCCCTGTGTTTTTCCCGGAGTGGCCCTGTGTGCCAGGCTTGCAGGAAGGCTGTTCTGAGACCAGAGGTGAGTGTTATAAGACAAAGCTTTGACAGCAGTGGAGTAGGATTCTCATGAAGCTCGTCTCCCTCTCAACTCTGCCTTTGAAAGGTAGCAGAATTAAGCAGGAATTTTTAATTAGTTTATTAGTTTAAAGAAGACTGTTTATGCTTTTCCTACTCCACATTTAAGCTGCATCCTCATTGCTGTGAAGGAGAGCATGCCATGCAGCTGCTGTGTTTGGAAATTTTCCAGTTGATGAGCATTTGGTCAGCAGACTAGAATTTGCTGGAATGTTTCTGCCAGAATACAGGTAAATTAAAATAGACAAACAAAAACAACCTTCTGAAACAAAACCAGCTGCCTGCTTTTCTGCTGACTGGTTCTCACCTGACTGAATTTGGTGCTAAGGAGCTTGAGGTGGGCTTTCATGCCATCTTCTGGGGATACTCAAAGGCAGTAAGTATTTTCAGGACATGAGAAGTTCTGGGTTCTACCCATTTGGATTTGGCTCCATGCCTGAAAAATGGGGAAGCTTTTAAATCTCACATGGAGCTAGATGGTCTGGTCTTCCAGAGTTCAGGACTGCTTACTCCACCCTAGCTGGGTTTTTTTCGGATTCTGAGATTAAAGGAAGCCGATTCTATTTCAAGTTGTAAAATTCTGGTGAAGGATTTCAATTTCTTTCTTAGCAAAAAGAGTACAAAAATAAGGTTAGTATTTAGAAGTCATGACATTTTACAGAATTTACATAAAACAATCAGAATGAGAGAAAGATTCCATAAAGAAAATAGGTAATCTTTGATTTGAGTTCGTTTCAAGTTGCAATAAGTCTTTATCCTTACTTACATAAAACTTACAAATATCAAGGGTTTGAGGTGGGACTGTCAAGTGAATGCTCTGAACAACATTGTTTTATTTACCATACAAGATTTTTTTGGTCCTTCATATTCCATACTGCAGATGTACAATGTCACAAAGATTAAGTGTCAGTAAAAATCAAGGGACTGAAACAACATCCACAGATAAAGACTGA
>NW_009922990.1:0-7500 GCF_000696875.1 Nestor notabilis | reverse complement strand
TTAAGCTTCTTGCTTGAAGAGGCGTATATGCATTTGGTTACTCTGCTTTCACGATCTGCATTATTTGTTGAATATCATGCTTTTGAATACCCAGGTAGCAGAAATGGTAAAGAATACTTAAAGTACTTCCACATAGATAAGAAAACATTGCAGTTTTCTCAGATTTTTATATTATTGTTCATCGATGCTCTGATCCTGCTGGCTAGGTTTTTGCATGGGTGATTCTGTTAAGGCAACTCAGAGGTTCCAGCTAGCGCATAATATAGAGGAGTACTGTATGATAAGGATGGGAGGGCTAGTGTGTTCTTCCCTTTGTGAAAACCACTTAAAAAATCTTCACCTAACAAAACAGTCTATTGGCATGGATAACAGATAGTACGAGGTTTGGCTGCTTTCCTGCTGCCGCACAAGGTTGTTGTTATCTAACCTAATTTATGTCTTCCAATCAGCTTTCAGCCTCATTCCTCGTCCCAGTTGCAGAAATACGTAGACGCTCCAAATGAGTTAGCTGTGATAAAAGTGAATTCTCTGCTTGAGACAGCTGCTCTGGTTAGTTGTACTGTATGTACAAAGTTATTTGTTGTTGGCTATAAATTTATTCTTTTAAATCCACACCTCCCTCAACTTTTTGCACCCCAAAGTAACTTTGAACTTGTAGGGTTCCTGTGTATTTGTATAAACTTTAACAAGAGAATTGACAGTTCTTGACTGAAGAAATCTAGTGCATCACCTTACAAAAAGTTATTGATAACCTAACGTAGGTAATATAATATTGAAGCCTTGTGAAGAAACGTATTAAAGATGACATCCTTTCAACAGGCAATTTCCATTGTAGACTTATACAGTGGAGTGAAAATAAAATTGAGTGGGATATATAAATTTGGTGTATAAAAGATGAAAGGTTGTAATGAAAAGATGAAGAAAAATGTGTCTTTTGAAAAAGCTGCAAGAATGAGGGAAATGCTAAACTTTCCCAGCTGGCTGTATTTGGATGTATTGAATTTGACATGTATGTACTCTTCCTAGCAAGACTCTTGAATTTATCAGGAAGATTAAAAATCTTAAAGAGGTTTCTTGTGGAGAGCAGAAGGCAAGTGGTAGTATTTCTGAAGAATTCCCTTGGTAGCTTTTGATTCAGGTGTACATTTAGCTACCTTGGTCTGTGCTGTGGACCTGGCCTCTACATGAAGCAGGGTTCTATTTAGGGTTGCCATACCTATGGAAATCAGCTGCCTTGCTCTGCAGCATTGGGAAAGGCTTTTTAACTATATAAGTTTTAAGAATAACAATGTTAAGATCATATTTTTTAAGGAAATCTTACAAGATTATAAAATAATAACAATTATTGATACTGTATTTTGCAGTAAGAACTTTCCATTAGATGTTTTTGTCGTCCTGTCTAGCTTATAAAGATGGCTAATAAGCCAGTCAAATTTTTCCTAGGCCAGAAACTTTTGAGAGATTCATTTTTCCTATAACTTTTTTTGAATACTGTTACTAAATCCTCCGAGCAGCTCCTCTGGGTGGTCTCTTCTTTCTATACTCAGAGGGAATGTCCTCTTCATTGTTCGTCTTTTTTTTCACTGTAATTTGGGCACTGGGGTGATGCATGGTACTGTAAATGATAAGGTAGTTTTTTTCCATTCTTACTTATTTAAGATTACATGATTGACATTTTGTATGAAGGTATGAGTACTTTCCCTGGTCCTAAATTTCAGGTTCTTTTTTTGTTTTTGCTGTCTTTTAAATCCCAGAAATACAACTTCACTAGCTTAACCAAGTAAATGTCTCAATTATACATGATTTATATTCACTGTAATATTTATTATGTTTGGCTTCCTACAAGCTTTTTATACAATCTACACAAGGGACTTTTTTTAATGGGGGAAGTGTTGGAGACGCATTTGAGAGTGGAATGGCCAAAACTGCTTGTATTTTGTTAGATTTTCAGAAACCTGATTACCAGTATCTCTTAATCCTCTGTTGTTCAAAGGGTACTGGAGTACTGTGATGGCAGTAGCACAAGTTCACTAGTGGGTCCTTGCTATAGCATCAACCCCCTAAGAAGCATTGGGAAGTTGCTCCAAGAAGAGCCAGCATCATGCCTAGTAATGGTTTGGTTTTGTTGGATCTGTTCTGAATTTCTCTAAGCTACATGTCACGACAGTCTGCTTAGCTGCTTTTTTTTTGGCTACTGAAACCCAGCTTCTTTACTTTTATACGTTATGAGGTAGATTTTGCTGGCATCTGAAATTGTGTATTCAAGAAGAGGCTCGATGCAGAGGACATCATTATGCAGTTTCAAGATGGGTCTATTTGGTGTCTGATGAAAAATAATGTGGTTCCTCAGGAAGATGATGAAATTCAATTAGCGGAGGTTGTAGGCACAGCAAAGTTATTTAGAGGAGGAGGAGAAGTAAGACTTTGCAATTATTTTCTAAAGTTGCTAGAAAACATAACATGCATTCTTTTGTGATTGGGCTACTTTTTATTGGTGTGTAGGTAAATGGTGGTGATACTTATTCTAATGCCAATGCTGGCACTATAGGACAAAGTCTACAGTTTTTCCTTTTGACTAGGATTTTAGTAGACAGCATATCCTTCTACTATGAATGTTGTATCTGGTGAAGATCACCTCTTTGAATGGAAATTACTATTTTTGAGAGCAGTACCACAGTTTTGTCTGGCCTGTCCAGTTTGATCAAATGTATTTACAAGCACTGCACCATGATCAGGATCATCTGGCTAAAATTCAGGTTCAAATGTCACTAGTTCTAGCTGGAAGTTTCTGAATTGTCTGTCCCATGACAGAAATTCTGTTTCCTCCTTTCTTGTTTCCTGGCATACAGATGAGGGGAGGAAGTCTTGAGAGGAAGCTCCTTGCTTTTGTGCTCTTGGAGGCCATACTCTTCTTTCTCAATTTGTCTGCTAAATGGATTCCCACCTTTGAAATATACATGAGTGCATAGTTTGAATGTTTGTAGCTTTATACTGCAGTTGCCATATATTCTGCCTGATCACTAGAAAGGAGGGAGATATTTCTGGTAAGACTTCTTAATTCTTAACTCTTAGGATTATTTGTTTATGATAAGAAGTTTTGTCTTGTATTATTGTACTTCTCATTTAGGCATCTCAAGTTCATAACAGTAAATGTTATATTAATTGATTACATATTTTAACTTCCCTTAGGGCACCAAGTCCAATATTTGAAGCATCTAATCCAGTTTCATATCACATAATGTTGAACTTCTCAGGGAAATTTTGATGCTATTGTCAGAGAAGTTAAATACCTTTCTAATGAAAAGCTACTAGTTATAAGTTGTTAGAATACTACTCTGAGGCAAAAGACAAAAATGAGAACATTCTTCTAAAAAGTTTATTAAAACTGTGAAATGAACAAAATGTTGCTCTTAACAAAGGAAGGTTTTTCACAGGCATGTTCTATGTCTTCCTGTCACAACCAGCTGCTTTTCTTCTGACCTGGAGACAAAATATCCCTTGTACTTGGAGGTACTCATACTATTAATAAATGTACTGCATTCCTCTTCCAGCTTACCCTCCAGAATTTACTTAGAAATGAAGCAAAGTAGGTGCATGGTTTTCCTGTGAGGCTTGCTGCCATTTAGACGTTGCTTCCAAGCTTCCTACAGACTTCTGTCTGTAAGACCCGTTGCTTAGCTTGCCTGTTTGAAACCTAACAAATTACTTTTTGTCTTTTCCATTTTATTTGGTAATTTTTTTTTTTTAAATAACATATTTAATTTTTAAAGAAATAACCCAACCTGCTTTAGTGTTCTGGAGACAGGGCAAAGAAGCAGTATGCAGTTTGTCTGTGTTATTTTTACGAGTTTCTTGTAAGGTTTGAAAGGTTAAATTTACAATTTCTTCACTTGTTGAATGTGAACACTGAAAACTCCTAATACAACCAGATAGTTCTGCCCAGATACAACTGTCAGTTCTAGCCCCTCAAGTTTTTCTCTTGAATAGGTGATGCTAGAATATTTAGTGCCTCACTGCTTTAGTAACTTTTTAACACACAACATTGTTTGCAGATGCCCTAACTTTACAGAAGGGGAGTTGAAGTTACTAGAAGCCCCAGACATTCATCTAATGGTATGCAGCTCTCTGCAGAAACAGGTGGAAAACAGGCCTTCTCTGTCCTTGTCTAATGCTCAAATACCAACAGCTCCTTTTCTGCTAAAGTATGGAACAATGGAAAGATCACTTTTTGTCACATTTGTGAGTGTGTACCATTTCACATTTTGGTTTCAGCAGAGTTCTTGCGTCCAGGGTTTCTCTCATCTCAGTCAGAGCCATAACTTGCCAGAGTATACTCTCCATGATGAAAAATTTTACCATTTTGCTTACTTTGTTACATGAGCTCTTTGAATCATAGCTAATTACTGCATACCTTGCTACTGTGGTTCAACACCTTTTGCTTTTCTCCAGCAGCAAGAAACCTATTATTTTTATTTAAACCAATATTTCTTCCAGCTATATGTAGAAATCACCACTTTGAGAAGGTTTCCCATTAGAGAAATCTGTTATTGTTACCAATCTCTTTCAGCGTGGAAACATTAAGATTTAATCCATTGAGGATGATTGTTCAAGGCAGTCTGTATTCTGAAAAATACAATGTTGGGGGTTTTTTAATAGTTTGCAGACAAACAGTTTTCATTTAGTGGGGGTGCCTTGCTTGGAAGTATCCATTCTTCATATGTTTTGTTTAAAATTTATTTCTTGGCTCTTCATCTAAATATCTGAGGTTAGAATAACTGACAGTGCAGGAAGAATTTTAATAATAACTTGATAGTTTAATTTGTGTGACAGTAACCCAGTTAATAATAATCAGCTTGGACTTCATGCACTTGTGAGAAACAAGGGGACACCATTCAAATAATAAGCAGGGAAACTGGAAACACGACAGCTTCATTCATGTGCTCTATCCCCACCCATGTCAAGTTGCCAGTTGATCATTTCCAGAGCTGTGATAATTACACACAGAATCATTAACATTAATGAACTACATATAGAAAGCTCTACTGCTCATATTATGAGGGTCTAGTTACAGTAAATCATGGTGATGGGCATTTAACCGCTTTTTTAACTGTTACATGGGAACCACCTGTGGAAGATAACACATAGTGCCTTCCATCCATACTAGAAATAATAAACTATGACAATAAAAGGACTATATAGATTACAGTTATTAATCAGCTCTAGAGCTCTCTCTCTCACAACTATTAAATTCATTGCAGTTTAGTTGCATGTTTTGGGGTGTCCCATGAAAATTAATAGGTTAAGTCATTCACATCATGTTATTAGAGGATCATTTTTTAACTGGTGTGTTTACTTTTTCATGTGTTATTGTTTCAGTATCTCAGATATAAGTTGTTCAAACAATTACTGAAGATTTTGAGAATCTTCAGAATAATCCTTCAAGCTGTTGTATACTTTTTTCCTGACCTTTATTTAGCACCTCTTGAATGAAAATTCACTGGGGAATGGTGTGGGTGGTGTTTGACCCACACTTTTTCTCCTGAAATGTACACACGCATTATTGGCCTCACTTTTCAGAGCAGGTGACAAAATCAAACCCTAAAATTTTTAATCTTTGCCTGTTCTTAAGTGGAAAAATTCCTTTTCTTTGTGGATAATCTCAGGGTTGGTGTTTTTCTCTCTTCCTGTTTGGACTTGCCAGTGGAAGGGTGCAGGACAGAGTCTCTGGGGTTTTTCCAAAGTCATCTCCAAAACTGACATCAGTAACAATCAGTTTTAAACATGCATCATCTGGTGAAACCTGTCAAAGAACGCTGTTAGACTGGTAGACAATGCCAGAGGTATATGTAGAGAAGATGGCATTGAAAAATAAAATGCATCAAAATTAATGTACACGCTGATGCCAGTGCCACTTTCAGTGCTCAAGAATCATTTTGAATTATGGAGAAAGAAATCTAAAATAACCCATGTTTTTCCCAGAAAGGAAAGCATGGAGATAAATCCTGCGTAATATTGACTGTTTGTGGAATGAGCAGGTGGCAGCATAATGAGTTACTGGAGTTGTGTCTGGTACCTAGAGTGCTGCCATTGATTTCAATACAGGGTAGTAGATAAAGTTGCCTTGTAAGTCATTGAAATCTGCATTTGTTCACAACTGATCTTAATGTTTTGGTGCCACCCACAGAAAAAATGCTCTCCTTTGCTTCATCTGCATAACATGACTTTTCTTTAGCATTTAGTAGAGAGACATTCTATCAAAGTCTGAGAGAGCTGCTTAGAGACATGAGATCAAGACTTGCATTGATAAAGCTGATCATAAACTCTGCTACAGGTACATAGATGCTACTGTAACCTGTTGGGGACACCAAAACAGGAGAATAAAGATAGTATTTTAACAGAGGGGTCACCTGTGTACATCCTGGCTCCAGAGTAACTTAAGCAGATTAAATAAACTGTATTGAAAGTCTGTATGCTTTTCCAGCTGAAGCAGCAGTCTTGCATAGTCTGAAATGCTTCAGGAGTTGCTTGTTTATATTGTTGGTACCATAGAGATGAGGACTGCAGTTAATCTAACAATTCTGATCTTCCAATAGTAAAATGTTTCAGGGAGCATGATGAGTAGCTGAAGCATTTTCAATTTCAACCTAGGTTTCTTTTTGTTAAAAAAAAAAAAAATAAGATCAATGAGAATCAACATTGACTCCAAGTCCTTCAGAATTTAGTGAAATGCCAGATTTGCTTTACACAGAATAGTGTCCTCTACAGCAGAAATCTTCCTTGCTTCATACTATTTACCTGCTTGTGCTCAAAGAATAGTTAATTAAAAATTGAGTAATTAGGAGTTGAAGGCAGAAACCTAGCTTTTCAAACTTCTTGCTCTTGCTAAAACCTAGAATTGAGGGAATGAGTCCTGAAGTCTTGAGAAACAGAAATATGGTAATCCAAAGCAGTATGTTTAGTTCCCTTTCTGTAAGTGATACTTTTTTTTTTCCCCACATCTGAAGTATATTTAGATAAGCTTATTTGCTTCTGTGTTTAGCTTATTTATAGTGTTGTTTATTTACTAATAAACCAGTTTTTAAATGCTGTACTTGTGCTTGCTGAATGATAATCCAGATTCAGTTAAAAAAAGCTTTCACAAATATTAGTAAATTATTTTGCAGAAAAGAAAGCAACGTTACCCTTTTCTGAACAAATCATAATTTAAATAAATATGTATAAGCCAAGTTGCTTACACAGATTGCACTTTTATAGTGTATGCTTCTGGATAGCTGACAAGTGCCAAATGTTTGTAAAGTGTATCAATCAGTGAGAAAAGATTTTATTTCTAAAAAAGTAAATAAAAAGGTTGCAAATACAGAGCTAGATTAAAATCATTTATGTAAAGAGAAATATCTTATTTCCAAATGGAAACTTGTTACCTCTACTATAGTGTACATTGGGAGAATGGGACTTGTTCTATCAACTTTTCCCATTGCATTATATTATATATAATAGATA
>NW_009922989.1:0-3177 GCF_000696875.1 Nestor notabilis | reverse complement strand
TTATACAAATATTGAAATACATCAATAACTGAAGATGTCCTATTTAACTGAAGTAGCAAACTGAATAGGTAACTGTGACAACTTTCCTTGCATGAGTATTTTGTAAACATCAGCTATTTTAAAACAATGCATGTATTTTTCATAGATTAAACAGAACCTCCCAAGACAAACAATGCAAATAATTGCTCCCTGTGACAGAACGACCTTGGCATTTGAAACCAAAGATGCACAGGTATGAACTGCAACCAGCAGCCAGGAATGCTGAATACAAATCTCGGGTGAAGGGAAACTTCAGCTTGGAATTTAGTCAGAGGTTGTTAAATCAAAAGCATTATGTCTGAAGTTCAATTAATAATTCTTCAGAGTTCTATCCCCACCGTTTTTACAAAGTACCCTAATGATAAGAACAGTGATATAAACAAGGTGTTCTACAGTCCTTCAGTTAGGCCCTCGAATGTTACTAAAAAAACATATTTAAACAAGACTAAAAGAACATTTCCAGATTACATATTTGATCATAAATACATGCATTCACATGGAGCCTCTGAAACCAATCCATTACAGAGGCAAGGAAACAAAACAAGAAACTGAAGAAACTGTCATCTTTGGTAAGATCTCAAGTAAAACCAACCATTTTGATAAAACCAAAAGCTTATTCAAGGCTCTCAGTGACCTCTCCATATAAGAGGTCTGCGGTAATCTGAAGACATCCAGGAATTTTTATTGCATTCTTATCTCCATAATGCTTACAGTGCATTTATCTGGACCTCCACCAGCTAATCCAACAGATCTGTCTCTCACAGGAGAAGCTTTGTTTACTCAGAAATCTAACATTCTGCTTTCTTCCAGTAGCCCACACATTCTTAGGCAATGAAGGATGACATGTTGTTATCCTTCACCCTTTACATGTACTAAATCTCTTCTCTCTATCTTTTAGAGCCCTTCTGTATTAGAAAAGGCTTACAAATTGTGGTACCTGCAGAACTATCAAAACACCTAGTTTTAGGCAACAAGGGTTCTTAAGATAGTGAGGACTCACCATAGAAACACGACATCGAAGAAATCACAGTCTTTGCATTAGTAAAAAAGGGATATCAGAAAAAAAAACTAATTTCATGAACATACGTTAATTACACAGGCATCTTTGGGACGGCCATCTTCTGTAATGTAACAGCCAATGGGAAAACCAGGATTGCAGAACCTCTGGCCATCTTCAACATCGTAACACCAGGTCACAGGCATGTTGTCCACAATCCTGTAAATGGCACAGTGACATTTCACAACCTTTCAAAAGACAAAGTGCAGTGGAAACAAAACCACATTGATATTAATCTAACTTGGCTACACTCATTACTGGAAGATTAACTACAAGAATAATACTTCTTTCAGGTCTTTACCCATGGAATTGCACCGACTGCCAATCCAATTTCCAAATGAGATCTAAGCACGTAGCTATTCAACTAAAACTTCATCTTTTTCTAGAAAGAAAAAAAAACTCAAAAATAAATCACTATTTCTTCAGAAGGTGGCTTGGAAGCAGGAGGCTTACTCTGTGTCCACTAAAACATTCTATTCACTGGACTGGTTTCTGAAGTCCCCTTACAAACATGGCCCAACACACAATACTCTCCCACTCCAAAGCCATGCAATTTAACATTTCATTGTTTTGTCTTTTTAAATCATCTACTAAATCAGCTAAAATGAGCTGCATAATTTCAAGTTTGAGACAAAATACAAAGTAATAAAAAATTTGCCTATACACACATAGTATTAATTCTCCAGCTTCCTCATGGCTCTTCTGTTGCACAACACGTTTCTCACAGCACTCCGTAATCTTTTATTTTGCATTAAAGCTAAAGTGCAAGGTTTCGTTTGTTTATTTGCTTGGATTTTTTTGCTATTTATGTGCAATTTTGTGCAACTGTGACCTCAGCTGTAGTTCCCTCAAAGTATGGAATATTTTAAGTAGATTGTTTACACAAGCAAAAAACGGTAAGCCACCACGTTTGGGAAAGTAATCACTTTCAAACTTCACTCCACTGTCTACCTGCTGCTTCTGTATTACTGCCTCACAGGATTTATATTCATGCACCTCAAATCCTGTGTTCAGTTCTGGGCCCCTCACTACAAGAGAGACATTGAGGTGCTGGAGTGGGTCCAAAGGGAAACAAAGCTGCTGAAGGGTCTGGAGCACAAGTCTGATGAGGAGCAGCTGAGGGAACTGGGGGTGTTTAGTCTGGAGAAAAGAGAGCTCAGGGGGGACCTTATCACCCTCTACAACTACCTGAAAGGAGGTTGTAGTGAGGTGGGGTTGGTCTCTTCTCCCAAGTAACAAGCGACATGACAAGAGGAAATGGCCTCAAGCTGCACCAGAAGATGTGAGAGAAACAGCCCTGCTACCAACAAGGTTAGTGCAGAAAGAGGGCAGGAGGTGCTCCAGGTGCTGGCGCAGAGGTTCCCCTGCAGCCCATGGTGTGGACATAGGTGGGGCAGGCTGTTCCCCTGCAACCATAATATATCTAGGGATACCTCTTGCTTTTGTTAGTATTTTGATTTCATAATCAAAACCAGGTGAAGCATTAACCTATTACAAATGAGTTTGGTTGGAGAAAAGGCTTTCCCTTGCATCTTCTGCAGCAAAGAATACTGAGCTGCCTTCAGGCAGCAATGCTGGAACAAATTGATAGTTTAAGCAGCAAATCATTTTTCACAGTTAATCTTCAAATTTAAAATGACTTGAAGAGATTATACATGTGGGGCAAATAGGCTATACAACAGTGTTCTTATATGTCTCTCAAGAACATCTGGTGATGAACGTTGTCAGCCAAGATATCAGTATAGCTGTTGAGTCCAATTCAGTATGTCAATTCCTAATCTTATTAAGTGGCTTTTAAAACCTTAGAAGTACTTTGCACCATCTGTATTCCCCAGGAATTTTATGATAAATTGAAGCTGTATAATAAACCTCTATTAAATCCTGACTTATGCTACCTTGCTGATCCCTGTACCATACTCCTAGAGCGTGCATCATTCATCACAAAATCCAGCCACTTCCACTCAGTGAAGCCATGGCTGAGGAGGACTATCATTACCAAACAGACATAAACAGGGATTCTTTATGCCACTGGTGCTACAGTTTAAGGGCAGTGGGCCTAGCAAAAAAAAAAAAAAAAAATA
>NW_009922988.1:29857-30783 GCF_000696875.1 Nestor notabilis | reverse complement strand
ATATAAATAATAAATAAAAATAAATAAAAAGGCTTTTGCCTTTCCCAACGTAAAAGCAGGCAGTATACGCACTTTCTGTGGGTAGACAATTCCTTCTCGAAGAAAGGTATTTTCACCAGCATTTTTGTCAAAGAGACCCCAGTCCATCTTCAGGTCCCAAATTAGGGTATAGCAAGAGCTGATGAAATAGAAGATAATCCACAGGTAGAAGAACACTTGGGTGTCACTGTGGTTTTTAGCTGGAAAAGAGAAGAACGGTATAATTCTGTACAACTTAAAGCAGGTTGCTTCTTAAAACAGCTACAGATTGGCTGATTTGATCAGTAGAAATAACACCCTTTTTATTCAAGTTCTGGGAAAATCAGGCTACCTAGTCTGAATCAAACCAAAACCCTTACCAGGACCAGCGTGATACTGTCACTTACATTCCACTTTCATCTCACTCAACATTTTGCACTTGGGATTGAGATTTGCCCTAATGTGAAACTCGTGGTAGACCTGCCATTCTGACTCTGAACAGCAGGTGGAAGCTCAGGGCCGTATTTCGTAGCGGACAGGCTTGTACAAAGGAAAAAGCAATGAGCCAGTGCTCAGTTGGGAGGTTTCATAAGAAAATGTTTTGGTTTGCATAAACAACTGTGAATTAGTGCACTAAGAGCCTGAAAAAGGATGGGCAGTACAGGAATTTCCACTAGGCATTTCAGAGGTTATGGTGGCAGGGGAAAATAAGCAAGAAGGTGGCAATACATTAAAACATGTATGTATAAATCCTGAAGAAATCTCTGTATGGAGTTTTAAATACTCATATAGAACTCCTCTTTGTGAAATACAGGTTTATGGGCCCACCATCTGTTTACCTGTGGATATGTTTTCACAACTAAACTGTTTCCTATTCCCCCCCGAAAAGGCTAAACTGCTCAATTTCG
>NW_009922988.1:0-29826 GCF_000696875.1 Nestor notabilis | reverse complement strand
CTACATGTCCCTACATCAGTTGTCCGGGTAAAAACAAACAGAACTAGTAATTCCATTTGCTTTTAATTAGCAAATATGGGTCAAAGTTCATAAAATTAAACCACATTATAATGCTTCGCAAGGCTGAGACACTTTGCATCTCGCTGCTATGAGAAGTCTTCTTTCTGTGCAGCCACTGCAATCGCTCATTGACTGATTCTTTCTAACAAAGCCAATAACACTTCTAGTACAAAAAAAGCTGTAACGTTTTCAGTCTGAACCTGATGCCACACTAATTGACAGCAGTGTTTTCTATATATGTGGTTTTATAGTGACACAATCCCCGAAGCTGATCACAGAAGGAACAAGGCAATTTGCCCTCTCCTTCCCTTTTTGTTTCTAACAATTACAATATAAATGCAAAGCTGCAATCCAATAAAATTAATGGAGGTGAAAATGAGAGGCATCGTGTAAAGAGTACATTCCTCCCATTACGCTTTTCAGGCTTTCTGGACATGATGTGCAGGATATAGGTCAAATACACATGCTCATTCTCCTTTCAAAACACACCCCCTAAAGCAAACCTATTAAAGTCATTTATGCAGCAAAGCCTGTCTGCACTGAAGCTTCACATCACAGAGGAAAAAAAGACAGGATCTGCTGCAGCTCTCAGGGCTGAGTAGCTTCCCTGCTTTTGTGCAGCTTCAGAAGCCTCTGAGCAGTACCTCAAATCCCCCCGCAGCTCAGCTTTACCCAGTGACAGGTCTAGCATCGCATCACCCACCACTGCTGCTGCAGAGCCATGACGTCAACCGGGAGCAGGCACACAAGTCCTGCAGAATATGGGCTCTGATGCCCAGCTACCTTAATGCTGTTGCTTTGAAACCACCTCTCGCATCCATTTCTACAGTGCATCTGCCCACAAAAAAAGCAGGACAGAGGCTCAGCAATCAGGGCTCTCCTGCAAGATTTTCTTCTCCCCCATCAGCCCCTCCAAAGCCTCCACTACATTATTTCAGGAAAAGGCAGATGCTGACATTCAGTGACTCAGAGACACTAAGCCTGTTCTTTCCAACATTATTTCTAGCTCATTAGGTATCCATGTTTAGTTCCCTCTACCAGATCCTAAATGACAATTCAGAGGCTGTTAATGGGTTAAGGGCTGTAATTTAACTACCCTATGAGGCTGCATGTTTCCTATCGGAAGCTTAGGCTTTAAGGTTAGGTCATGTTGTTTGGAGTGGGGTTTCTTCCAAATTCAAATAAACTGAGTCTTACTCAACATCTTCATGGAGCAGACATGCAGAAGGCAGTGCAGACAGTACCATCCACTGCCATGCCTTTGGCCACATCCCCGGCATGAGCCATGCCCCACAGGCACTGGGCTGAAGAACAGTGAAGTGGCATTATTGGGCACTCTTTTGGAGTTCTCTGGTCACAGAGAGGTCAGTCTGGCCCTGAGTATCATCTCAAACTACGTAAGAGGCTATCACAATTGTATCCTAAGTTGGCAATTACATAGGAAGGTGATTTCAAAGGTTCATGCTACTTCAACCTAAATTGCCCTAAAGGTTATTGTGTGTAATTATGGAAAGGAGGAGTACTGGGAGGAAAAAGGCCCAAAAAAGAAATCTTGTGGCATTAACATCATCAAACTCAGAAGGACATGCTTGCTTCTAGTTAGGTTATCCTGGTGTCAACTCCCTTTCCCTGCCCATTTGCAGCAGTCTTTTCAGTGGCACCTGGGGTCACGCTGCTTGCCCCTTGCTCCTGCTCGCTTTCTCACCAACCGTTCTGCAATTCATTCATCTCCTGAAAAAAAATCATTAAAAATACAAATCACTCCCTGGTAAAATGCTCTAATCAGAACTAGCCCATTGTCTTCAGCCTTGACCTTTGAGTCCCTTCCTTTAATCACTTATCCTCCTGTTCCTCCTGCCTGCAATTCTGTTTGATACCTTCCTTCCTTCTGTCCTCATTGGTATTCAGCTGGTGTACAGAAATATGTTACTGCTCTAGGCAAGCAATTATATCTCAGTCTCCACTGGCTGGTCCTAGTGGCCCTCTTCACTGCTGCTCAAGGGGCTAGAAAATCAAGGCATTCATATTCTGCCCAGAGGCTCCATCTATTCCTGGCCTCCCAGTTTTTCAGGAGAAATTCATAGCTGTGCATATGTTTGATAATGTCAGGGTCTATTTAAGCAGGAATTGTTTCATCCTGTGTTTAACAATGTGCTAGAAACGACTAAAAATCATTAGAGAGGGATAGTCTCAGGATGAGGGAAGCACCCTGGACATGTGATAGATCTCAGCCTCTCCAAGAGGGGAAAAAGACCAACTCTTCAACATCCCAGGGACTGCAGCAATCCTTCAGCAGCATAACGGCCAGTCCACCCAGCAAGAGATGCATAAAGGACCTTTCTACTTGACTCTCCAAAGGGCACTGCCAGCTAGCAACTTCCTAAGCTAGTTACATCAAAACAGCATGTGCAGGACAAAACACCACCAGCACAAAACCCCTGCATGTAAAGCTGTGGGTGCAGCTTCGCCCTCCCTGCCAATGGGCAGATTTCAGTACATGTTCACATTACCATGTCTGCAACCTGGAGGTGTTCAGCTGCAAGAGGCTATTCAAGCTCACAGTGACCTGCCATCTCTACTTGCTGCAAAGTTGATGGGAGGCAACATACCACAGGAGCCATTTGCAACCTTCACCACAGAATTTCCATTAGCATTCTCAGTTTACCCTATTAAAGGCAATTCCACTAGATACACTGCACAAATACACCTACAAATTGCTCCAGAAGGTCAACTAGATAAATAATGTAAGGCTTCCACCTCTGAACTGAAGCTGTGAATGGCCACAGTGCCAGAAAACAGCCAGAGGCACTTGTGGCAGCAGAATTTACTGCCTGCAAAAATTGCTGATAGACAATATCCTGGATCCCAAAACCATCCCCAGGGGACACGGTATCTGACTAGTGTTCTGAGAAAATACACCTCTGCAGAAATTATAGCCCCTTCTAAACACAGGCAAGAGAAAGGTTGCTTTCCATCAACATTAGATAGCAAATACTATCCTGAATGCAGTTAATATTGACTTTTCTTCCAAAGAATACTATCTGTTTACCCTGCTGAATTATTCTGTGGAATGTAAACACTATATAGTATTCAACACAGCAAAAATCAATGCCATGTGTTATTGAAGATGTGGATAAGAGCACAATGGCCCTCGATAAGCAGTCCTGGTGCATGGTTTCTGCTGATGGTTAAAGCTGTGATAAAAGCTGTAGGAAGCATAAGGTTATCTGGAAACACAGTCAGGTAAGCCCTACTACATCAGACAAAACACATCGAGCCAGAGCAGTTCTGCCTCCAGCATCAACTAAAAACCTCTTGGTCAAGGCACACCAAATTCAGTGTCCTTTGATGACCAGACTTTCAAATCACAGATTTAAACAGAACCAAAACAAGAATACGTATATTTACAGTAGGCTAGCCAAGCACAGACACTAGAGTGCTGAGCATACACTTTGTCACTTAGTTAGCCTGGAGAGGATGTGTGCCCATTAACTCCATCCCAGCACACAAAAGGAGAGGGGTGACAGCCAGAAGAGACGTATCTATATAAGAATTGCCATCAGAATGACATCCCAAAGCATTTGTCTAACACCTTACTGCTTGAAGTGCAGTATTATCACTCCGTCAGTAATTATACATCTTAATGAGGGAATAGCAGCAACATTGCCTTTCTGCCCAGCCAGCACATACCGTTGTTTAATACTGATCAATAGCAGAGCCATGACATGACAGTGGACCTGATGCAGTAAAAAGGCAAATAACCTGGAGGAGCACATGGAGGGCTCGCCATTGTGTGCTGATGGATTTTGTCAAATACCAACCATTTTGTATGAACAACCTTCCCATTAGATTCTGCAAACCTCTGCTTTAGCCTCCAGGCACAATTCAAAGCAGAGTATCAAGATTCAGCACAGTGAAGAACTGTCAGGAGGCAAAATCTCATTTCTTCTTCTAGTTAGATTCTACATTTGTAGAGCAGGGAAATCCCCAAATCATGTTTTGACTAAAAATACTCTGCAGGTTTGCATTGGGTTTGTATGATGATACAACTGTGTCTAATTTTGAGACATCACAGCAATCTAATTGCTTGTATCTCACAAACAAAAGAATGTGATTTAACTGCAAACAGAAGGAAGCATATCATTAATGACAGATTTGATATGATTCTTCTTCTGGTGGCTTCTCTAGCATTTAAGTGTTCTTTGGGGGATGTTTAATTGCTACCTTGAGAAGGATAGAGTTTCCAATCTAAGCATTTGCCAGCAGTCTCACTAATAAGAATATCTGGATTCACAATCAGAAATAAAAAGCATGGTAACCAGGGCCTTCTTTAGACAATCTAGGGATTGGGACACAATGTCGTCTGCTACCTCTATAGTGCTTGAGATCCAAAATCAGATTCCTTCAAAACAGAACAGCAATGAAAAAAAGATCAAAATTAAAAATACTGTCAGATGATCACATCTTCTAGATTTCTGCAGCACCAGAGAACTCCAGACCTGCACACATCTGACAGGAAAATTGCTTGTGATACATCAGTTGCATTTTTTAAAATATTCCATTAAAAAAAAAAGAAAAAGTCAGGCTTCCCCCTCTTAAGTGCCACCCTTTTTACTTAACACGTTATTCATTAGTGTTCCCGCTTCTCCAGCCATCTTTAACACAAAAATGTACTAAACTATACAAACAGTACTATTAGTCCACTTTCCACATTCCAGCTATTAAAATCCATCTCTCAGCTGCAATCTTGAGAGGCAAATGCATGAATCATACAGCAGCAGGGTGCCGAGGTTGCCTCTCCCCCACAGCGTGGCTGCTGGCACCAGGAATGTCCCGCTTGACATTTGGAGAACTACAAAGCATGGGAAGATTTCCCGGTGGGATTTCATGCCTCATTTGTGCTGACGTTCAGGGTGTGGTGTCAGTTCCCGAAATCTAACACCCCTCCCCAGGCTCCCTGCCAAGCACAGGCTGCCGTCTCCTCTCACCTTCCCCACTCACTTACCGCAGGCTGCCAGCGAGGAAGCTCCTGCCAGGACCTCCACCACAGTGGTCCTGCTGCAGCCCTGCTCGGGTGCTCCCCACCCTTCCTGGCTCCACCCTGAAGCACCATCACTGGGATGGGTGTCTAAGCAATTAGAGGAGCTAACAAGCTGGTGTGGAGAAACAGGGCTTGTTCAGGGTGCCACAGAGACCCATGTCAAAGCTGGGAGGAGGTCAGAGGCCAGGATGGAAATGTTTGCCCATGGCAATGCCTCCAATTCTTCACTAAATGACACTGCTGCTGTTCTGATGGAAAGGATCAGAAAGACTGGCTAATGAACACAACTCATTACTGAAGGTCTCCTGGGCATGGGATGACAGGGTTTCAGACAAAAACTCATCCTAGCTCACAGCGATGTGACAGACACTGCACGTTTTGGCTCCAAATAATCATCCTGATAGAACTGCCAGTATGCTGTGCTAAGGCAAGCTGTGCAAAAACTGTATTAAGGAAAAAGCCAGTTAATCCCACTACAAAGTCTGTTTTACTTCAAGAGGTCAATCCAAGCACTCTATAAGGCTCTTGTGACCCCTAAATCAAATTATTTGCTTGCCACAGTGCTGACAGCTCTTCCAGCACCAAGAAAGAGGTGGAGAGATGGGAGATCTTGTACCAACACACAAGGGATAAGCTATTGAACAGGATCTCTGAAATGCTACTTGCTTCATTCTTTTGCGGATTAAGTTTTTGTTTTGCTTTTAAATTTTGTACTTAAAATTCAAAGTAGTAAAATCTACTTGAATTCTGTATGTCCAGTTATTTTGCCTTGCCCCACACCTCATTCCCTAGAAATGAAATTATATTTCTCTGTTGAGGTACTATAAGCTGTTGCAATGATGTCTGATTTGTATAAAAGTCATTTTAGTCCCAGTTCTCACATTAACTTGTTCTCCTCTCCTGCTGTAACCATTTAGGATCACAGTGAATTAATATTCCACCTACCAGCAAATTCACTCCACAGGGGTTGCACCCTGCAGTTACTAATATGGTAGCAACAAGGGCTCAGTGACACAACCCACTATCCAGTACTTCAGCCAGCAGAGCTAAGGTACAATAAGCTACCCTCCTGCAGCAACCAGTGCAACAGTTTGATGTTACCACCACACTCTCCTCCTTCCTGCTGTGCATCACCATCTTTCATCTGGAAGCCATGCCCCTCCTCAAGAGAGCTGCAGCAGGACAGACCACAGGAGAACCAGTGATCTAGTCCAGCGTGAAGTTGGCTATGCCAGCGGTATCAGCACTGGTAACAACTGAAGCCATCATGATTAATGAGGAATGAGCAGCAGTTACAAGACCTGGGAATCTTCCACTGTATATTCAAGCAGAAGCACATTTCCCATTCATCTGGTCAGAGCTGGTAGAACCTCCCTGTTAGTAAGGGATGGTCCAGCACCTTCCTGCAAAAGCCCATTAATCGAAGGATGACTCCTGTCTTAGTTCACATCTCTATTTCGTGGTAAAGCAAGGAGTTTCACAGTTTTCTCTTACACTGGCTTTAAACAAAATAAATTACACATCACTGCACCAGAGAGGCCTGTTTCTGAAGCAATGATGAGGACACAGAAGCACTACTCTTTAGAGACAGACCTATTTAGTTAACTTCTGTATTTTTAATTACTATCAGTTTCCTGGGCTATTTAATGAGAAAGTACATGGCAGTTACATTCTCTTAGACCAATCTAAGGCTCTCTGCAGCACTTCCAAGCTGATGACAGCCAATGTTCAGCAGTCTTACATGGAATACCTGGAAAGAGTATGGGAGCAATATGGAAGAACTGATGCTCACTCGAGTTTCCAGGCCATGTGGATTAAAACTTTGGTATAATTCAGAGGATAATAAATAGCTGGATACTACCCAGACCACAAGCACTTCATTGAATAAGGTGTGTAAATCAAGCTGACAATGAAAACTTAAAAAGATACAGTCTCACATAGCCAATTTGAATCTACTACTTGTGCTTTAGCTCAGTAATGCATTCCTGAAAAAAAACAAGGTAAACACACAAATGCTCACACTGAAACAGCAAATCCCACAAAACCAGAAAATGGTAGAAGAGTACAAAGCACTCGAGAAGCTCAGTTCTTCAAGCATAGAAGCCAAATCTGTATTCTATGAGCCAGATATTTCTGATGACACCACTGAGCAAAAGGCATCAAGGTAAGAGAAAATTGACAGACAACAGCAAAACCAAGATTTGTCTCATTTTATAAATAATAAAGTTGTAGCATAAATCATGCATAAAGCTTAAAAAGTCATCAGCACTCTTAGAGTAGTACAACACAACTCCAGTTACACTGTTTCTCTTAAGAGCTGAACACCTAATATAACAATCCTTTCCTACAAAGCCTGAACCAGATTTGAGTGAGGAACGAAACCAAGGCTGGCTATTCTAGGTATGTCGGTGTACCACTCTAAATGCAAGAACACTTTATACAAGAGGGGATCCCTGTGGAATGACAGGATAAGCTATCCTGAAGTGGAAGCAGTCATACTGGTGCATTTGTCACAGAAAGCACATCTGCTTTTGGCAGAATGAAAACACTGCAAAAAGGAGTTGTGTGTCAAAACAGCACTGCACTTGAGGTAAATATTCTGCTGCAGACTCAGGCGTAACCATTTCCCCAGCACAATGTGGGTTTCCATAGGGCTTAAAAAAGGCAATGTAATATTCAGTTGGCTAGCTCTTGGGAAAGCTACTCAGCACTGCCAGGGAAGTTAATGCCAGCACTGAACTCCCTAGTGCAAAGCAAGGGTAAGAAAGAGCCAAGGCAGAGGCTTCTGCTCGGCCGTGCTGTAAGCGGGCAGGGACCGGCAGCACCCGCTCCAGTTGCTAGGTAGCTTAGAGTTACAGATATGCCTCATTTGCCTGTGCAAACACACCCCGCAGGACTATATTTACAGAACATGGCCTTTGCTTCCCATTCCTTTGAGCGATATAAAAATACTGAGAATTCTTCCTTTGGGAGCTCAGCAACAGTTGCTCTTGGGTCTGTTGATGCTGCTGTCATCCCTGAAACATGGTGGTCTTCTGAGCTGTGCTGAAGTGGGCAGCTTGAATTGACACTTGTCCTCACGACTGCTGCCTGCTCTGGTCTTATGTTATGGGGTAGCTACGCTCACTTCAGCTTCACTACTTCAAATGATATCAGAGTATCGAGATGATAGCTTAAAGTTAACTCTGTAAAACTAGTCTAGTCCAAGGACAACAATATTGCTGTCTAGGAGTGTAAACCTAGCAGAATCTACTTCGATGTCTTACCAGTCTAACATCCCAACTGCAATTAGCAGAGAAAATTGCATTCCGCATCTAAATAAAGGAAGAAAAGTAAAGAAATGGCTTCTCTGAGGGAAGAAAGAATCAGAATTATGCACTGCCTGAGCAATATGAATTATTAAACAGTGATATTTTGGTGAAACAGAGATACTCATCAAGAGCCAATAGCACACTGTGTTACTGGGGGGGAAACTTCACTACAGGAGGTTTGGAAAAGGGAGTATCACATATGGCTAGGACCACCATACATCACTGTAACATAATAAGGTGGCATTTGTACCTTTGTTTAGTTCAGGCTGTTTTCCAGCAAGCATATGAAAACAAAGCACAAAAATGCTGTAAGTGCACTCTATATGAACTAGCTGGCTTTCAATGCCAACAAACCCTCCTACCCACATAATTCATTTTCACACAGCTGGCAGACACAAGCTAAAACTTACAGACCAACTATAAGTTTTTCAGTGTTCAAATCAAGGGAAGAGGACAAGCCTTTTCAAAGGGCTGAGATGTTCCCAGGACTCCCAAGTGGAGAACAGGCACATTACCTGACCTCTAAAGAGAAACCTGCCAATTACCCTCTTGTTCTGGCAGCCAAAGCTGTCATTCCAGAGGTATAAGTCATAGGCTTGCAAACACAGGCACTAAAGACAGTTGAAATAAAACTTGTTACCACAGTCAATTAACAGGTTCATTGCTTACTGCAATTTAGAGCAGGATTAAGGAGCAAGGATCTTTACCAACTGACGTTTGTTTTGGGAAGTGCTTGCTTTCTTGATAGCAAGCTGCTAGCCCCCAACAGATGTTCCGTAGGTACGGGATTGGTATTTCTCTCTGCTATCCTTAGGCAGACACGGAGAAGGTGTGGGCGAGCAATGCATCTATTTTCAACAGCAACATCATAACGACTTGATTATAGACCATCTGATTCCAAGTTCAAAAAGAACTGGGGATCTATGTAAAGCACACAGATTAAACTGGATTCTTAACCGATACAGAGTATTAGAAAGTACATTTATGGAAGGATGGGAATAGGCCTACAGGGCTGAAAGGACACAGCAAGGTCTTTAGCAGCTCTCTGAAACATTGTTACAAGGCCAGGCACTGTGACATTGTCAAAATCTGTGCTAACGTTTAATTTCCAAAGGCCACAAAGCTTCCTTTTTTTTTTCCCTGTATGATACCAACAACTACATGCTATTGTCTTCCACTAACAAAACTGGAGAAGCAAAAGCTGGGAGTCCCGAACAGCTCTCAGCAACTGGAACAAGCCCTGCACCTACCTCATAAACACCTCATTACAACCCACTCCCTGCCAGACTTGAAGAGCAGACAACAGTTATGTGTGGCAGGAACGAGAACAAGGATCAGCGATACTGGCAGAGATGCAAACCTCACAGGGAGCAGAAAGAGGTCAGACTCTTCAACAGGACATTTTGACAGATGTTGGCTTTCCTCTTGGTTCCAAACCTACCCTAACCTTCCCACAGAAGGCTCTGCCAGAGTGTCCACCCCCGGGAAGGAGAAGCATTAGTCAGCCTCCCCAGAGCAGGCACTGTATATAAAAGCATACAAGCAGTGACTATAGCCAGGCAATCTGTATTTGTCTCATCTTGGGGTTTGGCGGTGATGACTAACTGGACTGCAGGGCTGGAACTGAAGACCTGCGGAATGTCACTGAGCAAACAAGTTAAAATGGGAACAAGCTCCAGGGACACAGCAGCGGGGAAGAGATGCACAGAGGGGCTAGGCACTGCATCCACGACTGATGCTCCCACACCAGGTTTGCATCCACCTCCAGATACAGAGCACCCAACTTCCAGCCTTCAGCCAGCTTGCACCAATGCACTTCTCTGCCACTAAAATACAAGGCTTAACAAACACTATCGTCAGGCCCAGCTAGGTCAGAACAGCCATTTCTTGGCCACAGGAAAGTTCCTAATAACCCTGCCACCCGTCAAAAAAACAGCATGCCTTGAACACTTTTTCCTGCTCTGCCACAATCATAGCTCAGGATAAGTAATTGGTCATGAGCGTGTGCAGCTGCTAATTTCTGGAGATATAGAAGGCATGTATTTTCAAATAAAAGAATACAGCTTTTAGGACTTCAGAACAATGAAAGGCAGGGTGACTGCCTTACGTGCAGAAACTAAAAGCTTTTTCCTTCAGAACAAGAGTAGAATCAAATAATTGTCGTTTCCAGGGAGATGGGGAACTTCAGGGATCAGAGCTCAATCTGCAGTTAAATGGATTGGAAACAACTCCCTAACAGGTGCAGAAAAAAGCATGGATAAAACCACACTGGAAAATCTAGAGGGGGCATTTCCTGGCACTGTGTACATTTCTTGACATTCAGGAATGATGGACCAGCTTTATTTACATGATGCAGTTTAGCTATTCATGAATACTAAGGGAGAAGTATTTCCTGTGTTATCTCTTTCCATATACATCTCCCATTCAACCTCCCTTGACAGCAAAAACTGACAGGTATTTCCATTTTCTCCTTTTGAGAGAGAAACCTCAAAATTCTCTCACACTCCAGAAATGCAGTTCTAAGCAGACCAGATATGTGAAAAACACCTAAAAGAAGATCTTAAATTACTCTTTGCAAGCTAGGCAGGCCTTTGCTTTTCTACTGAGATGTTTCACAGGTGCCAAAAGACAAAAGTTCATGTTTCAGTGGGATGACAAATCCTGAGCTTCTCTCATGTAAAACACGAATCCCACAATTTACAAAGGATTTTCCAAAACAACCAATACCTTTGTGAGTGCTGTAGAGGGCTGCAAATGTCACCACAAAGAAGGTGGTGGAATATTTTCCAGCATTAACCAGATGAAAGGCCCGTTTGTTATCACGGTAACGGCGCAGGCACTGGATGAATCGCAACCAAGCAGGGATGCACTGGACAACCGCTCTCACTCCGTAGGAGTAGCTGTAACAAATCTGATTATCTGCAAGAAAGAAGGTTCAGGGACAAAGAGTTAATAAATTTAAGAACTCCTATTGTCTTCCTTTCTGTAAGAGTATTATCACTTGATATGAGAGCAACTCCCCATCAGTGTCTCATACTGAGGCACACACACATACAGAACGGTGGGAAGCTCCTCATCACCAGTAAGTATCCTAAAGCTCTTTATTCCATCTTGGAGGTATTCAGGTGACATGACATCAATAAACACATCTAGAGAGATCATTATCTAACTCCTTCACTGCTGCCAGTATAACTAACATGCAACAAGATCAGAAATAATTTATTTCGTGCTGTTGGCAGTACTGTGAATAATCAAATTACAAATGGAATTACGAAAGGCCTCTGACACTGAATTTTTGTGCATAAATGGGAGAGGATTTCCAAACTCTGTGGGACAGCTCAAAAAGGCTACTTTGCCTAAGGTATCCTTGACCCATTTTTCTTGTATATTGTAATAGGACGAAAGATATTCCAGTATGTGGTTTTGCTGCCTTTTTTTTTTTTCGTTTTCTAAAGCAAAGCCAGGGCATAGGCCTGACTTCAGCAACTGAGGTGACAGGCAACTACACCAATATGACATTGTGTTACACCCCTGATGTTTGAAAGCCTTCCTTTTATTGAGGAAATGAACAGGAAAAAAACAGCTTTGCCTGGACCCCCCCGGCATGCCATATTCTCATGCTGTCTTGCTCAGCACATCTAAACCAAACACTCCACTAACAAACATTTGCTTCTTATTCAGAATAATGAAGACAAGTTATTAGCTGATATTTATCCCAAAGCACTTTGCTATCATTCCACGATTTCGATTGGAAGACGACAAGTTGATATCCACTTAGTTGCCCTATTTATTTATTTTTAATAAATAAATATTTAGTTACTTGCAACACTGTCTTAAAAGGAAGAGAAAGATCAGGCAGATTTGAAGAACGAAGTGAACACTGATGCTTATTGAAGCATACTGCAAATTCTTTCAGCAAGTGTCAAAACCATCAGATAACACAATTTGCCAGCAGTCACTGCTTAAAATGAAAAGACAACAGCCTGATCTAGGAGGAGACAGGTACTATTTGCCATGAGGAAGGCCAAAGTCAAAATTCATATGCCAACTCTGTGGGTCTTCTGGCTAGAAAGAAGAGGCAGAGCATGCACAACCCAGGCATCACAGCATCAACTCTAATTGAATAAGGGGTGACACTAACAAGGAAGTTTCTCCATCCTCTCTTGCTTTAGGGTACTATGATGGAGCCTGTAAGAAGCAGGCTACAGGACAGAAAATTGTGGTTAACAAGCTCATGCAACTCATTTTGATACTGAGCAACAGGAACAGGCTAAAAGCAAATACATGGTTAAACTACTATGAAAGTAAACAGCAATGCCAGGAAAACGGATTTCTCTTTCCAGTCAAGAAGTGCTGCATCTAAATTCTTTGATGAATATACATGTGAGGCCAAATGACTGGATTAGGAAATGAACACTGATGTGAAATTCAATTTCTCTGGATGGAAGTAAGAAAGGGGAGAATCTTGCCAATGCTATGTTTACAAGAAACACGAATTATTTTAATTCCCTATATCTTTGGTAGCCCTGTTCAAACTGAAGCTGCCTTGCCAGTGTTTTTCAGGTCATTTTAACTGCGTTTGCATGGGTCATCAGCATTACTCTACCTGTATTTGCCAGAAGTCCAGCATTGTCCTCCCACTGAACCTCAAAGCTGTAGAAGCAGATCATGTATTCCAGATCCATGAGTATTACGACCAGGCTGTTGAGCTGATCAGCCAGCCAGAAATCTGCAAAGCCTACCTTGTGGAAGGGAGCAGTGAACACTCGAAACTGTCAGGAAGAAAAAGGAATAATTCATAACAGTGTCAAATGCATCTAAATGCCGTGGCAGGACATCATGGCATTGAACAAATATGGAAATCGCAGAAAGGCTTGAGGATTTATTGCTGAGCTTTCGCTCCCACTGACAAAAAAAAGATAGCTGTCTCCACACTTTTAGTACAAGCATCATTCCTGCATTCCTCCTTCTGCATGCAACCATTCATGTCCCCCTCACTTTTTTTTGGTGTGTGTTGTTCTAATTGTTTTGGGGTTTGGGTTTTTTGGGGTTGTTTTTTTCCCCCCTCCTCAGCGGCAGAAGAGCCTAGTCTCCTCTAACCAAGCTCTTTCCAATCTCCATTTCTCCTGTTGCTCCTCATTTTGATCAGTGCTTTCTTTCAGGCATTTATGTAATGTCTGTTGACACCTTCCACACATACCTTCTTCCCCACCCTTAATATTTCAGTCATAGACCCTCAGCATGGCCATTACTCTGATCATGGTTCGGTTTACTTAACACATTAGTTGTTCTTTGGTGTTAGAAATTGAAAAAGCTAAGATTGTTACTGCTGGATCTGCCCAAGCCTCTAGCAGGGAACGAGCTAAAGAAAGGGCAGAGGAAATCCTATTGACTGTCTATTAGACTCCCCCTCAATCCCAGTCCACTTTCCCTCTAAGCCTTAGCAGCAGTTTTGCTACTTTCAAACCAGACAGTTTTCATGGTCCATTACCTTTGATTACAACTCTCTCTACCCAGTTAGTTATAGTTACTAATGGCCAATTTCTCAAAGAGACAGCACACCAGCACCATCCGGTAGTTCAGAGATTTATGATCCTTTAAATTAATGAAAGCACAGGCTAACACTGATCTTTTATATTGCTCTCCTTATTAACCTAAAGGGTACACAGTTACAGAAACCTTACAGGGAAAGGACTGACACATTCCCATTGGCTTTTAATGCCAATTTAAGTCTCTAGTCCTAAATTTCAAAGCCAAATAGGGGATTAAGACTTAGTGGCATAAAGCAGATATGGATCTTGACCCAGAAAGCACTGTGCTGAAGGACGGAATCTATTACAAAGGCTCAAACAGAGCCAGCCACTAGGGAGGTCTGTCCTCAAAGCAGTCCAGCTGCAGAATAGCTTCTGCAGAGGTCAGAGAAGCCACACCAGCCTTCCTTTTCAAAAGGTCCTTCCTCCATTTTACCAACACTCCCTGATACTAACTATCTCTACCTGTTTCATCTGACCTTTTTTTTTATTATAAACAAAGACTGACTAAACCAAATGAAACAAGAAAACAAAGAAGAAATTAATAAATACATGTTATTTAATTTACAGAGACACACTTAGGCACTGCCAGATGACAGCATAAAACTTAAAGAGAGTAGAAGCTTTCCACCTAAAGGTTACAGCAGACAAGGAGTCAGTCCATGACCTAGATAAGGCACTGGCAGCTCAGTGAACTATCCTTAAGAACCTAAGCTGCCATTTGAACCCTCCTAACCCTGCGTGTCAGGGACTGTGTTTTCTGGCTGCTGCCACACGCTGCCCAGGCACAGATGGAGTTGCAGCCCAGCTACCAGAGGGTGCTGGCAGCAGAGGGCATTGTCTGCTGGCAGGTACCACAGGCAACTCCTCAATTCCCAGCTGAGAAGTGTCTGCAGTATCCTCCAGAGAACATGGGCCACAAGAATAAAGTCATCAAAAAGCTGGAGCTGAACTTCAGTTTCAAGTAATCGGTTGGAATTATATATCAACAGTTCCACAGTCTGAGCAGACTTCCTGGTGCTGTGGTTTTAGTAAGTGCTGAGATGGTAGATATTTGAGCTGGAGCTAAACACTTCCTAGATTTTCACCTCTCTCAGACAGGCTCCCTGCAGTTGTTTTGCCATTTTGGTTTCCTGCAGAGAGCGTGGGCATACAGACGCTGTGCCACCCCCTGTACTTGAATCTGATTCCTCCTGGTGAGCTGCTCCCCTCAGCCTACACAAGCGCACTCATGGGCTTCTCATCTGGCAGCAAAGGAACACTCACCTAAGTACACAGGCAAGAAAGAAGAGCCTGGTGTGGGAATTAAACTTTTTTTTTCAGAGGAAGACCAATTCAGATATAACTTGCAGTCCCTCAGGGATTATCAAGAGATCCCACTCATAAGTACCAACAAGCAGCTGTTGATGATCACAGGTGGATGAAGTAAGCCCCCCAGATCCATCAGGAAATGCTACAACACACTAAAGTATGCTCCTGGTTTGGTTCTAGAAAAATTGAAGGTGCCAGTAATGCTCTGCTACACCCGATATGTCATATTTTGTTATGGCTGGAAATCAAACATATTAAGGATATGAACGAAAACGCTAACCAAAACTTGTGTGAACAGCACAGTTCTAGGAATCGCACTATTTAAACCTTTCATGCAGACAGCTGCTGGCAACTGCACAGAGCAATAAAATACACCCAGCCAGCCAATTACACACAATAAAAATTAGAAAAGCCTAACAGCTACTCTTTATGTGGTTTGTTGGGCCTCTTTCTTCCCTTTCTGCATAACACACAGTCAGAAGTACTGTGTTATTTTCCACCGTTAAGGTGGTATTGCACTTTGATGAAGCATTTTTCCCCAGGAGACCTTGGGATGAATTGGCCTCTGCACACTTAAAGGTGTGCCTCTATCACAGACTGCAGCATAGTCTTGAGATAGCTGGGCTACAGCAGGTACTGGACACTGCCTAAGAGCTCTGTGAGGACTGAGAATCTTACCCTGTTAAGATATTAAGGTATATTAGCACAGATATTGCTCACATGGTTAAAGCATTTCCAGTGTTTCCCCTAGCACCAAGGGACAGCAGTAAGACTAATGAGGCTTGGGACTAAAGGTACATCTATGAGACATGGCTGAATGCTGGAAGGCAAAAAAGAAAAACGGAAATAGTAGTAAGCTAATAAATCAAATAACAGAGGTAAGCACACAGAAGTTAAGTAGCTGTGTGTACAGCTGCCCATGCATGCTTGAAGCATGATTCAATGTTTCATCATTGTCATATTCCAGATAAAGTTAATAGTTTTAATTTGCATTAAAATGATTCTACGAATAACATCAGCCTGCCAAAACCTCTTACGCCCAATGGTCTCTGAGCAGTTGCAGCAAGAATAAGGTAGCAAGGGAACCAACTTGATTAAAGTCAATTTAAAAGGGCATACAGGGTGGACTTGAACATGTGAATCAGCCATTTAGGAAGAAACTGATGAGCCATACAAGTTTGAAAACTGTTCTTTTGGAGCTCCCGCCTATAAATAGAACACTGAAGTAGCACACACATTTACATTCAATTTACCAGATTGATTTTACCTGGAAAATGGGAGCTGAGTCTAAAATAGTTTAAGATCACAAATAAATTTGCTGAAAAAAAGCCCACCCATGAACATAATTTTATAAGCAGTAACCTTTGCAAATGTTCCCACTCATCAGCGAATCCTCTCAACGTTGCTACTCACCCAGTTTGGGCTGAGAAGCATCCATACAACCTTGCCCTACAGCACTGTAACCCTGATCAAACTGCTTCACTACATTTAGGAACAAAAAAGCAAACATATCAGTGTTTCTGTATGTGCAAAAGTATGCATACAGCTGTATAGAGGAAGATTAGCAAGTAGCTACCTGCAATACGAAGATAATAATAGACTGGTACAAGCAGAAGTTGATTCTGTAAACCCATGCTCAACAGTGATGTGCGGTCAATATCTTCTCTGGTCTGCTCTATGAACGCACAGTGGTATAAGCATCCCTCTTTCCTGAAGATTAGTAACATTTGTATATACTGAACTGCTACTGCTCAGCTACAGATTTTTAAAAAATTATTTGTTTATTTCCGGTTTGAGACTTACCAATAGTTTAAGCAGCCAAAAACGGGACTTGTAATATAAGGTTTTGGTAGGGTTGATGAGAAAAAGCAACATGAAGCCATACAAGATGAGTGGATTCACCTGCATAGGGATGTAGGTGAATTTACCATATATACATGCCAGCAGGCTCAGGCACCACAAAACGCCCAGGAAACCAGCAATCTACAGAAAGATAGAAAAAAAACACATAAATACTTTATGGAAATATAGCTTTGAAACCCTCAGTGAATTCTCATTATAAGAAAAGGAAGAGCAGTGCTCAATCCTGTAATCTAATAAGACTTCAGCAACTTCCTCTTCTAATTGTATTAGAAGTCCTTGCCAGGAAACGATGAAGGATTTATCCTCCTGATATGCCACACAGCTCAACCACTCCTACAACCTCTTCTGTTTACCTCAAAGAGATGTTGATGGGACAAGTTGCTGCGGGGATTGAGTTCAAAGATGAGGACATGATTCACTCCAGCCTGTCTCCAGCCATATGTGTTGATACCCAGGAGAAAGAGGAATTCTATCAGGAGAAAGCCACCTCGATAGATTCTCACCAGTGGCCACACATTTGGTCCATCTATAAAAGCCACACCTGGAAAAGACAAAAATGGAAAGACCTTAGCAACAGCACAAGTCACATCACACACAAAGCTGCACACAAAGCTGCGCTCTACTGCTTTATGCTCGTCCTCAGATTCTCAGCTGTACCGCATGAAAACAGGGTGCACTCATAGGCACCTGCATATTCCAGCAAGTAGAGGAGTTTTTACCCAGCCTCTCAGAGCATTTAGGAGTATTCTGGGTAAAATTCACTCTCCAGCTGGTGTAGTCAAGTCTTTAGCAGCATCGTAAGTCCCCTGTGTCACACTACAGGCACGTAGGACATCACTAGCATAAATTGTGACTGTAAGCACTTAAATGTTCTGGTTTAATGAAGATAAAATCCCAACAGACAGATACACAAATACTTCAGCTTCCCACAAAACCAAGAACCACCATTTACAGCATTTAAAACAATGCTAAACTGTGCCTAATCACTGAACTCAATACAACTGTAATGTAATACATATTCGTAACTAGCAATATAATTTCCAGCCACACACAAAGAGAAAATCTAACATAAGGAAGCAATACTGGAAATCCTGTTGCTTCCTTTGTTCAGTCTTTAGGAGTTTAGAAACAAATTCATGTAATTTCAAACAATAAGCAGCCTTATGCATCAGGAGCTTTCTCTAGCATACGCCTCTTTCCAAAGTGCTGTCTCCTGGTTGCCCAATATGGGTTTCATGAGAAAAGCACAAATAAAATATGGTTATTTGAATCCTCAGTTTCACTGAGTGTTTCTCACCCATGTACTATTTTTTTGGTGGGGGGAGAAGATGCAGTCTTACAGAATTGATGCTGAGAATTTATTTCCACAAACCTTCCTGTCTAAATTACAACCCCAAGTTTTTCATACTTCTTCTTTAGAGAAAACATATCCATAAAAAGTTTCATGTGTTCAGCAGCTGTACTTCATACTACATAAGGAAAGTTGTGCAAGGAACAATGATTCAAAAACTGTTACTTATAAATTTATAACTTAGAGACTATTGGATTCAAGGAAAAGAGAGTCAAATTTTGATCTGAAAACCAAAGGATGTGCTTTCAAGCAGGACAAGATAGCCCCAAAAGTATTGAATAAGACATGACCAGACAGGATAGGATAGATATGCTGTGTGCTATTCAAGACAGAACACCCAGACAAAAGTTTATCCTGAGGCAAACACGGTTCATGACAGTATAGCATATGACTTCCATATCTAATGCCCACTAATCTTATTTCCAGACTAAGGACCATAATTGCAGGTTGGACAGCAGCTGGCTCTGGAGAAGAAGCAGATGCGGAACAGTATAAGCAGCTCAGATACCAACATAAAGAAGTTAAGAGTATTTCTGTATATTCTCTCTTCTGATACTAAGACCCTATCCAGTTTAGCTTCCATAGTGTAACGGCTAGATTTGATTCCCTTTTCATGTGTCCTAACTGAACCATTTTCTTCACTACTGCCAAGCAGTTTGACTGAAGACCCCCAATGACTGAAGACCCTCAAAGACCACCTTGCAGGGAAGTGACCTGCAAAGGTGTATGTGGTCTCCAACTGGTGTGACCCACTCCAGGGCTCCCCTGTACTACAGCCCCAAGGCAGAGAGATTTTCCATATGTATCCACTCAAATCAAATAGAAGTGAAACCACGTCCTAGAATCACAGCAGATATATGACACTTGATCAACTCATTCCTTCAGCAAGCACAAGCTCTGAACAAGGTGTTCAGAGAGGAAGATGTCCCTGGTTACAAGACCAGTGGCATAGCAGCCTAATTCTCAAACAAGAGATGGCACTGCTGGAGCAAGAGTCTTTGAGATTTTGCATGAAATCTTACAGGTTTCTGGTTAATAAAACATATGCCCATTTCCATAAACTTTCAATTACATACTGGCTTGGAACCTAGGAAAGCTAATAGAGAAACAGTGATGCCTCAAAATTCATAGTCTTTAGGATGACACCTTCCTGAGATGCATCTGTAACATTTGCAGCCTCTAACAGACCCCAAGGTATTATGAACTCATCTCTGTAAAATGTTGCTGTTCTAGTTGTAAAATCAGGTAATAAAGAAGTGGTTTCCCAGTAGAAGTTCTATGCTTTTTCACAGATTCTACACATACAACACTAAAATCCCATTTTAGTCAATCAAATCATAATTTTCAAATATAGCAGAGAGGTTAGCAGAGTCATATCCAAACAAAAAAAAAAAAGAAAAAAAAAAAAAAAAAAAAACCCAAGCCAAAACCACAAACCACTTTGCAGTTAGAATGCAGGTTTTGCCCAATATCTGAAGTAATGTACAGATATCAGATCATGTCTGCTGATAACAAACCAACCTATTATTCACAATCAGTTAGTAATATCTGCTTTGGAGGTATAATCATTTTTATGAATTCCTTCTCACAACAGTGTCACTTACTGAGAGATAAAGCAAACACAACTGGCTTCAACCATATTTGCATCTCACACAGAGATCAAACACGTAAGCAACAGAAAAAAAAGATACGATGAATAAAGAGCAGCTTCTACACATTAAACGGACCCTTCACACAGACAGGTCAAGCTTCTGCCTCTACCCTCGGAAGACCAAATGAGAAGCACTGCAAACAGCTTCTCAACAGAGACATTTTATCCCAAGAGATGATTGGATTCAATCACAGAAACATCTGATTAAAAATTTCTTTTAAGTCAAAACCACAGACATGGGCTTTCCCTAATGCAAGAGCTCGCACGTTGATTTGTTAAGCCTTTTCCTTTGTACTGTTTAAGCAAGTTACAACACTCCTGAAATCACACACACAATTAGTAAAGCCGCTTGTGATTAAGCACTGTGTCTGGATCTACAGTACTAGAATGGCTTTTACTCTAATGAGAGTTCAAACTCAGAAGGCACAAAGCAGAATAAAATCAACATCTGAGATACATAATAATTTATTGTATTGTTAAACAATCTTGCCAAAATCTGCCAACAAGAAAAATGATATTAATTCCATTAATAGGCACCAGGCATTGAAATCCCTGAAATTTCTACATGAAAATGCCCCAAGTGGCATGGTGCTTACATGGCTCTATATCTAGTCTCACTCTCTGTAGGGAGTTAGTATCATGAAAAACTTAAGTTCTAGGAGTACCTGTCTCAAGGTGAGTGAGGTCTGTGTGTTCACAGAACCACAAAAGAAATCTGTCTTTGTAGATGAATGTTCCACCTCCAGAACATAATTCCAAGAATAGGGAGGAAACCAGAAGAACAAACCATAATATATTCAAAGTCCAAAATCAGCATATAGAACATGAAAAAACCACAACCTATTACTGAGCAGTAACACTAATACTTCACAATAGTGTGATCCTATTCAGACTGATTCAACCCAGAACATCCTGACCAACCTGGTCTAGATCCAGGCCCCCGTTAAGTGATGAAAATGTATCCAAACCAAGGTACGGCAGGCAGCAGTCCAGTTGAGGATACCCACCTGAAAGTATGACAGTGACGTTCAGTGCAATGAACAACCCACAGAACAATCCAACCCTGAATGTAGTCCAGGCTGGTACAGGCTGTGAACAAAGCAATGGTGGAATTAAGGTGGGGTAAAAAGGTTATCAGCAAAGTCAGATTAATTTGCGGAATAAATTTAAAATTAGGAATAGTAAGTAAGCTATTTCCAAATCTTCCAAACTAAAGCAGATTATGTGACAATATCCTCCTCACACTTTGTGGAGCATGCTCACATTAATCATTTTCACTGTTTTGTTCAGATGTTGAATCTAATTTGGCACTTTGACAACTTGGAGAAGCATCTTTGCTACATAGCTCTATCTCTCACCTGAGCTGCTCCTAAGGGTGGAACACGCAAACGTTTCATAGCCTTCTGTCTGTCCCCATCTTCTAACTCATTGGTCACCACTTCCTAAGGAGATGAAGATATACATCACAGAAGTTCATTCTAATGATAAGCACATGGTACTGAATTAAAACCAAAAATAATGGTTGGTTTCCAAGTTACATTTGAGCCCTGGCCCAATCTCTCCTAGTACACGTTAACAAAGATAAGAAAAGCTCACCATGCTGCACCAAGTTACACAATACAGGCTAACACTGCACTGGCTTTTCAGAGTGAAAAGCTACTAGCTGAAGAGAACATACCCAAATTATGTAAGCAGTGCCAGAAATCAGTGGCATTTCAAAATCAATTAATAGCTGTCTTGGTGGCAAATACAAGCTATAGAGAGGGCAAAACATTATAGGAATCAGTAGTGAACAAGAAAATACTGTTTTCTAGTTAAAAAGAGGAACAGTGCCCAGACTAGCATCTTTACCTCTGTTTCGGAGATAAGCTGGTTGATCTTCTTGCAAGTGTAGAAAGGTGCCACCTCCACCTCAGCCACCCGCCATTCTGCTCCCCGCGCCGTCTCCAAGTTCTTGTCATGCTTCTTTAAGATCTTGCGGAAGCCGGTGAAGTTCAGGTTCTGCAGACAAGGGAAAAGAATTACTGGCTTTTAACCTCAGTCAGCTCCCAAGAAAGTTAAATGGTTATATTTCCAGTGCTAGAAAAAAAGAAATAGCTAATAAACCCCACCAAATTATTGCATCTATCATCAGGAAGTTTCTGACTTACCACTGTGTTAGAAGTCACATATATCCCTTGCAAATAACAGAAAAAACGTGGGACTGGGGGGCATAAAAACATATAGCTTATTTGTAGGAAACTACCTAAACTTCATGTTTCCCGAAAAGCCAAATTTCTCCCACTTTCCTCCTTAATGCAGGAAGTGATGATAATCGTGATGAAACCTCCCTGAAGGCAAATAAACTTTGGACATGCTGAAAAATTGCATGCACAAAGTTATTTCAAGACATGCTCCATCTCTCTGGCTACACCTTACTGTGTATATCCCAGGTACTGCAACTTGCTGGTCTCCGGATTAGCAGAAGGTGTAATGAGCTCTTAACAAACACATAAAGGTGCAGAAAGACCAGGTTTGCCCCAACTAATACAGTCATTACCAATCCTTCTGAAAAGGCTAAGCTTCTAACTTCTAGTTTCTTTAAACTCTATGTTGGTTTCAAATCCAGTTCTTGACATTATAGAAGGGAAATCCTTGTACAAAATTTGTAAATGCTGCAAATTAAATCCAGACATGTACATCCCCACAGCATGATCCTTTTCTACAGAGTATGTTGCACAGTGACTGCAAAACTATTTTAGACTTGCAAATGTGGGAGATGAAACTCCCAAGCTTGTAAAGGTGCATTAAAACAAGAATTGTTGATTTTCAAGTTATGCATGAGACCTAACACAATACTTTTCTAATGCACAGTAACTAAGATAGGCAAAGCTCATCACACTGCAGGCAATTGCTGTGACAAGATGTATCCAAAATCCTGTACTTCCTTATGCAGAAAACACCACTCGAAAGACTCGATGTTTCATTCAAGAAACGGTAGGAATGCAGACAGATCATGGCAAGATTCAATTCTTAAAAAAAAAAAAAAAAAAAAGAGAGAGAGAAAAAAAAATCTTAGAAAGGAGCTTGGAAAGAAAAAGAGAGAAAACAGCAAAATCCCATGCCCTAGGAAGAGGCACCTACTACTCACTGAAATATTTTCAAGCTAATTATGCTGAGTAATTTAATACCAGACCCCTACCATATAGGTGGGGAAATGAGGCTAGGGAGACAGGAGCAGGAAGCAGATGAATTAACAATCTGCATTATTGCAGATAAGAGACTTTAATTATTTTCTATTGGAAAAGCCAGCACTCCACCCAGGGAGATCACCATTTTGGAATCTTGAAATTAAAAAACGCAACAAAATGATGATTTCGGTCAGAGATTTTTCTGTAGCCTCAACTAATGTCACTTTATCTGCGTGTGTGCAGTCCCAGCCTGGTATGCCTTGGCCGGTGTGGGCATGGTTTACACCAGACATCCTAGAACCTCTCCAGCAGCACTTCATCCTCTGGCTGCAAAAAGTCTTCAAGCCCAAAGCACACAATAAAAATACTGGTGGTTACAGTGGTAATTCTGACAAGGAACATACAGTGATGGAACAGTCAAACATCATTTACACAGTCAGATGTTTTGCTATTCATGACGCATTTGTTTGGCAAGGGGCTTTCTCCAAGCCTGACTTTCATTTCTGCTGGATACTAATTGAATCCATTGAAGTGAATCAACTAATGGCATATCATGTCATTCAAGGTGGAAAAAAAACCAACCAAGGAGTACAACTTATGCAATAATATAATGCAAGATCAAGTAGAATCAGTGGACTCAAAAATCTCTGCTCATATAAAAATGTATAAGGAAATGGACCAGCAAGACAAACAAACAACGGTTTAATAAGACTGATTCAAGCATCCGTTATTTGCCTGATTAATGTACTATATTATATACAGTATAAGTAAATACTATGTACCTAATAATTAAGATTTGTTTATTCTGAAACACAGTATTTCAAATAAATAGATCTATTTATATATCTACACACTCTAGAATGATATATTACTGTTAATAATAAATCAATTTTATCAGAAGTTTAATCATTAGTAAGTTAAATATCAGCTGCCCTGGAGACAAGTTACGGTTCCACTTGATATTTGGTTTGTGTACCTTAGAAATGAATGCATGCTGCTTTTGCTCTTGCTTCGGTCTAACAGACTGGAATTTGCTTCAAGTGGGTTTTCTGTTCCTGGTAACCCACCTCAAGACTTCAGCATTTCATCAAAGCTATAGCTTGATATTTATAATGCCGCTGTTGACTTCCCTTTACCACCTACATGAAGGCCTCAGCTATGTCATCTTCCCACCAGGTTACTGTTTTTCCTCTCCAAAACTGCGAGAGCTTGAATATTCCTAGTTCTTACACTCTAAGCTCAAAAGCGATTAAGAGTAGTATTCTGGGATTTGGTTTTATATCTGGTTTAGTACATGTATTCATTGTCCTAAACTTCAAGACCAATTTGAACTAATTTTTCTCATTCTTGATATGTTTTAGAAATAAGCTCTGCTCCTTTTGGAAACTCTGAAAGCTATCAAATACAGATGGGATTTACATTAACATTTTCTATATGTATAACGGACTCTTGGTAGCAAAAATATAGGTGTGCAACATGTCTTTCTTCGCTGAGGAATAGTAGGAAAAGATTTTCCAAATTAATTACCTATTTCACCCTTATTTAAATTCTTCGACAAGCCTCAGAAGTGAATTTTGTAACAAAGAGTAAGAGCTTTTTTTTTTAACCAAAAGAAAAAAAAAATATTGAAGAAATCACAGAAGGTGATTTTCCATTCCTGAAAAACTACTAATACTCTACCTTTCCCAGGATTTTGAACCACAAGTTACCTCTAAAGTTAAAGGGCTTTATTATGAAACTCATAAATAGTTTCCAGACATAGCATCACTTTAGGAACAGTACAAAAACTCAGAATTTTTGAAGAATAAATTTTGTCCATACTGCAGGTAGTATTTCTAACAATTAATTTTGTTCAGTAAAGTTCTCCAGTACAATGTTGGTTAAGATCTAAATACTCACGTACTAAATTTAAACTCAAACATTCTTATTTAACAAGCTAAAAGCCCTCGTGCTAAGACATGTAAAAGTATTTCATAGTATTTAACACCAAAAGTGTTAGCATAGCAAAAAAGATCATAACAGTTTCAGATTTTTGTTTCAAGATTTTTGGAACAATATCAACATCTGCAATATTACCATGTCCTTTCATGCCAGAAATCCTAGTACAAGTAAAGATTTGGTTTTCTCATACTTCAAGGCAAATGAGCCTGTATCCTACAGAATAGAAAACATTTTTTTTTTTTAAATGAATGTTTTAACAAGAAATTCTGATATAGCAAGGTCACAGTCACTACCATGGTAACGCCAAGAGAAAACAGTATGTTAGCATTTCAAGTTTCATTACAAATATTAGATAAAAGCTTCTTTCTTCCCCAGTGTGCCAGCTCCAGCCCTGCACAGAACAACACATTACAGAAGGAGGAGGTACTGATATAACTTCATGTTCTGGCCATGCCTGGGCAAAGGGTGTTTGGCTCAGCCAGCCCAGAAAAGGAAGACCTTCTCAGGTCAGCTTAGCAATTCTAGCTCAACAAAAAGCAACAAGACATACACTGCTAGCTGCTAGGCATGTGCCTTTTCTTAAATGTTTAGGGGCCCCAAAATTAAGGAAGAAATTAAGATACACAAGAAATAAGGAAGAAATAAGGATACCCAAAGCACAGAGTCATTTACACACAGGGCTTTGTAAACCCACATCTTTTTGCAGGTACCTGATAGTTCTGCAGTAAGATGAGGCTGAGGTAGAGCTCGCTGAAGGCCAATTTCAGATCTTTGATATTCCTATGCTGGACTCGCTCTTCATGGGACAGGTGGAAGACTGGCTTTCTGCGCCGCTGCAGCGTGGAAACCCCACTGGCTTCTTTTTGTGCATCCAAAGTCGATTGTAACTCAGTCCGAAGAGTAGTAAACCTGCGCTGAGCTTCTGCAAGCTTTTCTGTCAGCAAGGAAAGGAAAAAGTCAGATGACAGGATAGCAACTTGCCTACCGAGCCCTAAAAAGCACTATACCTTTTCCTCAAATAATGTGCCTATAGGTAAAAAGCACTGCACTGAGTAATCTACAGCATGGCCTTCCCCTGCTAAGCATTAAATTCCACAACTCTCTGTATTTCTCTTCTATGAAGCTCTTTTTAGTTAAAGACATGAACTCAGACCTCTCGACTCCTACCCAAGATCTGATTTCTGGAGGATGCTCGTTCCAGGACCATAGCATACCTGTATGGTATGGAAGAAGGCCAACCTGCACAGCTGCCGCCTGTACCTAGGGGCTATAAACCAGCACAGGGACCAGCAGGGTTAGGCCTCCCCTCACTGGCAGAACCACAGCTGGAGGCAGCCAGGCAGATAGGGTCTCATCCAAATACCAAAGCAGTGACCACATGTCTACTTTGCACACAAAGGAAAGCTGCTCGCCTTTCTCAAATAAAGCAAATGCACAAAAAGCATGAGAAAACACAACTGGTAGACAATATTATGAAACTTCACAGTTCAGTAAGTAAAGCACTTTTCATATCTGTGCACCCACTACTAACTGTATGTTTACTATCTTTTTATATGACAGTAAGGAAATCCAAGGAGAAAAAAAAACCAAAGAAAACAAACCACACTTCGAATGCGATGCTGAATTTTGTTGCTCAGAGAGCAACGCTACTCTTCTGCCAAGCTCCCAGTGACAGACAAACACAGCTTCTGCTTTGATCAGGAGTTACAACACTACTAACTGCTGTACACGATCTGCTGTAATAATTTATCCCTCTTTTCCTCAGTTTAGGCTCATGCAGGTTAGAAGCATTGCCTCATTATTTACTGATTAAAGGAACAGTCAACCTGAATTTAAATATAATTTTGATGTGTATTCAGAAGAAGTCAGCCTCTCTTCCTCACATCTCAAGTATGAAAAAGGTGTTCCTTTAAACATGCTGCTTTATGTACTTTCAGAAAAAAATACTCTTTTTGGCTAAATAAAAATCTTTTTAATGCTAAACCCAGCATAACTGACACTATTATCTTTGTCTTTGTTCTGTACAACTAATTCCTTCCAGGCTTTTTCCCTCCCCTATGGCTTTAGTCACAGCTTTGGCATCTCTGCTGATAAGCCCCATCATGGACCCTAGGCACTGGCTTTGGCCAGGAAGGCACCAAGCAGGTTCACAGTGTTGGAGCAGAGGCTGGGAGCTGAAGCCGCCTCCACCCAGCAGGACACATCAGCACAATAGAAACCATGGAGACTCATGGTCCCTCCACCACTCTGCCCAACAGTCTCCTGGCTGTCAATCTAATTCCAGTTCATTAGCATCTTATGTAACAACTTAATAGTAACTTTCAGTTGCTGCTGTCCCTCCCCCAAAGTAAGACATATTCTTATAGGAGCAATTCTGACCTTTTCCCTCAGTCTTACTCAGTTCTGGCTAATTTTAAGAGTAAAACTCATCCGTAAATAATTACGCAGTGCTCTGCATAAGATATTTTCCAGAAGCAGAATGTCTTTCCAAACAGAAAATTGGAATCAATATACAAAAATCAAGCATGGAAGAGCCTGAAACTCTCTAATTTTCTTGATTATAAGCTTCAATAAAGTAAGATGTTTTAAAAAGACAGAAAAGGATAACTCCTCCCTGGTAACTTCTACAGCTTCAAGGACTCCACTAAAGAGAGGCAATGCAGCCCACAGTGAGAATTGTCTGCCCACAGCCTACAATTACATAATATTTAACACACACAAGGTCAGACTGGAAAAACAATAATCTTTCCACACTTTGGGAACTCTCTGGGGAAGAAGTAATGGATATCTATTAGAGCAGCTGTTAGAATCAAAAGCCTTCATATAAATAAAACTCACAAGTTCGCTATATTCAAAACGCCACATTAAACTGTCTGTGCTACACTGAGATTTCTTTGGATCAAATTATTATATATGCAAGAGTTTAAATGACATCTCTGAATTGAAAGTACGCTCCATTTTCCCTATGTCCAGAAAAAAACCAACCAATTAAAAGCCTAACTAAACCATATTTATAGAAAAGACAACGCTATGAAACAGTTACAAAACTGCTGCTGCAATTTTCCTCTTGGCAAAGCAACGTACATTAAAAAAGCATCATCTACAAATACAAACATTCTTAATTATGCACTGCTGAAGAGAATCATGTTCTGTCTTCTGTAACGCCCTCTCGCACCTGTAGGGGAGGACCACGGCCCTCTGAGAATGAGGCTTTAAAGGCAACTAACTCATCCCTGAGAAACGGCAGTCCTGCCACCTTCTTCTCCTTCCTGCCCTCTCTCTCACAGATTCCAGTTATACAGTCCACAAATAACTTCATCTAGTTAAGGTATGATTTTGTCATGGAGCTTCACTGCAGAAGCAAAATGAGACAAAATGCGTGCTGCTGTTCTTAAAAGTTTCTATGCAGTTGCTTAGGAAAACAGCAAAATAGAGAACAAATTAATGTCTCAATTTGCAGCATACTCCCAAATGATTGAGAAGTCATTCACCACTAATCTAGCACTCCCAAAAGTGACTTTAAAAAAAAAAAGTGCTACTCAAAATAGTTAGAAAAAAGTAGCATACACTTGGAAACTGGAAACACTCTTGTGTGACAGCATTTTGTATGACATGATGCCCACTAAGTCCTCAGCTCAAATGTAACCTCACAGCAAAGACTAAGGAGAAATCTGAAACCAACAGAGGAAGACTTCAACAAAAGTACTTGCAATAAAGCAGGAGGTTTGCCCCAAAAATGCTTTTAGATCCTGGCTAAAACCCACCATCTAAAGAGCTACCACCTCAACGATACCAAATTCCAAGTTGTTCTGAATCCATTTTCCAAGTGTAAAGAAAAGTTCACACATAAGGATCATGAAAGAACCCAAAACTATCACACCAAGGAGCTAGTAAAAATTCTCCTCAAGTTTCAGGTCACGTGGCCATGGTTGTGATCAAAACCTCCGGTTTCACCGGAGAGGAGGTAATCGAACAGTCCATACTTCCTTGAAGCTACCCACCTCAGGGGTCTGGGCATTTTAGGCAGGCTCTTTTAGCACTCCTTCCTTTTCCTACTTGTACATATGATACACATATTTTGCTTACCAAGTTAAAGCCTACAAATAACAAAACTATCTCCTAAATTAACCACAAAAATGTTACAAGCTACACTGTAGCCCAAGCAGATTGTGATTATACTAATTTAAAATATAACAAACCTCCCTGCTAGAAAATCCCAAAAACAAACCAGAACTGGCCACAAATGAAACTTCAGCACTTGAACAGACATTCCTCTACTGGAAACATCTGCAAATTTTACTGCTGTTCTTTTTCCTTTCAGCTGAGTGTAGATTTTCTTGAGTATAGTCCAAATAATCAAATCAGATTTAGTTAATGGCTGTTTTCCTTCCTGCTGCGCTGGAATAATGGTCTGGGGAATTAAGACTATGTTTGACAAGAGCCAACAACCTGAGCACACAGCATTATGCAGCAGGTACTTCGACCCTGAGTACACCAGGGAGAAGCTGGGGTCCAGGAGCAGCCCATTCTCAGAGGACGGGGTTGTCCATGCCATGACATTAGCGAGGTGAAGTTCCAGATGACTGGAAAAAGGGA
>NW_009922987.1:6904-8792 GCF_000696875.1 Nestor notabilis | reverse complement strand
ATGACTGCTACAGCTGAACCCAGGACACACCCCCTTGACCTCACACTACCCTCAGATTCAAATATATCTTCTGAAATATTTTTCATAATTACCATGTGAATCCCACAGGTACAAATATATTTGCAACCAACCAACTTTTAAAATAGGCGAATTCATTAAAGTACTTTCACAGACAATTGCTAAGGATCAAATGTATCACCAGTATAATAACATGACAACATACACCAGGGATATTGATAGACAAAGAATACAAGAATACATGCAGGTCAATGGGAAAAGGTGGCACTTTAACCTTATTATCTGCTTTGGAAAAAAAAGAAAAAGGAAGCCAGGGAAAACAACATTAAATTAACTTCAGAGAACTAGATGCTGAAAAGCAGGAGTGCATTTTTGGGCAGAATTCCTTACAGGACCTGCTAAACAGTTATGGATCCTCACAAAAACTGTCTCAGAGAGTGGCTGCAAAGGAAAAATAAACATTACTGGATAGGATGGAAACCTAAGAAAACAAGATACCATTGCTTGAATGGTGAGTTATGGTTTGCACACTCGTCTTGTAACTAGTAGTCTGAAGACAGCTTAGCGGATGGAACAATTTGTTTATGAATGGCAGAGTGCCTCTTGCCTCCCTTTCAAAGCTCATGGTAGCAAAAGTACAATTAATGTCAATTCTGGTCCTTCCTCAAATGGCAGTCCTAAACAGCTTCTGAGATAGAGCATATGATACACTTTATTTCTCTCCTATTCTCCCTGTAGTCGATGCACAGATGGGAAATGTCCACAGTCCTGTCTGAAGTGAAGAGAGAAAAACAGTATTCTGTAAGATCTGACATTGATTTAAGATCCAAGAAGTTAAAATGCCAGTTACCCCATCAGGGAAACAGCACAATTAATTTCAAGGCATTCAGTATACGTTCCTGTTTCTGCTGAGTTTTTGCTTGCTATTAAATCTACATTGGTCTAAAAGTGATATTGCTAGGCATGTGTAAGATTCAAATGAATTGATGTTTAATTGGTTGAGACAGCCTGACACCCATGTTATTTTACTGAAATAAAGAAAGATAAAATATCATTACACTGTGCAGATCCATCTCCCAGGAAAGGAACGTGACTAATACAAAAGCTTTTCAGCCCTGCATTAACATGTCAATGACACATAGAATAATCCAGAAGCATTGTGTGTCTATGACCAGGCTGAAAAGTTTGCTCATTTATAATGAAATACTCACCAAATAGCATCCATCTTATACCTATGTCCAGAATCTAAAAAAAACCCAACAGAGTCGATGATACTGTGTGAATGAGTAGAAACAGATTTCCTTGACTAATAGCAGTAGCTGCATTCCCTCACTTGTTTCTCAAGCACAGCTAGTCTGCATAATGCCTGGTTTTCTATGACAGGGTGTTTGCAGCACTTATGATCTTAGTTCATGTACCAAATGTGGATTAAACATCATTTAAATTATACTTTTGTTCTCTAATTACACTTAAGCTGGCAGAAAAAGTCTTGCATTTTCATTCTCCAGCAGTTTTTCAAGCTTTTTTTTTTTCTTAATAATAAAACAAGATTAATTCTAGATGGCTCTGACGTTTTATGTAGGCAGAAAGTGGAACATCTTTATTATGTCCTTGGGGATGTTGTCTTCTTCACATATGCTCTTCTACCTCCCATTAGCTTTAATGGAATTTCCTTGTGCTAATCCACATGAGAACAAATACATATCTAATACATGTAATCCTTTGTTTAAGGGCCACGAGCTTGAAGAAGAATTATTCCCAAGGGCTTTCAGTACATAAGGATGTGCAGTGCATATCCTTCAGATCTAAACATATGTGTTTTGACACCTTCTTTTTACACGTGTTGAAAAATCCTTAGGAGATACAGGAT
>NW_009922987.1:0-6884 GCF_000696875.1 Nestor notabilis | reverse complement strand
GGGGGGAAGTTATTTTAACAAAGACTATTCACAAAAAATGCCAGAAATGAAAGGGGGGGGAAAGATGTTAATATACCAATCTTCACTACTATAATATTAATCTCTACATTTTTCTCCACAAGGAGTCACAAAAAAAATCAGTGAGATACATCAAAATACTAACATGAAAACTGGTAGAAATTTGCCATGATTCCTCATAATCGTGTTTAATACTACTAATAATAATGATTCATTCTTATCCAGAATCTCATATTCAATGACTCTAAGCATTAATACATTAATTCTCAGGGTCCATCACTGAAGTTATCATCATTCTCATTTTACAGAGGAAAGACAGATATGCTGCTCTCCTCTTGAGCTACCTAAAAAGGGCACCTGAGTATTGAAAAGCTCCCACAAGGATTCACTCATATGCTTTTCTACTGATTAATCTACTCCAGGCAGGACTACATCTACAGAATTGCTTCTACCTTCAGCAAAATGTAGAGGTTTGCCTAATAAAATTGAAGGTGACTTTTCTTTATGTGGGATAATGTGCTTACAAAGGGTACTATCCTTCTGTGTAAGAGAGCCATTGAGGCATTGAGAGGCAAAAGAGAATAGGCAAAAGAGAACAAAATAAGTCCTTATCTCAAATTGTAGGGATTTCTTGTTCATAATACATGATCACAAACCACTAAGGGCATGACAACTTTTTTTTGTTTTATGCAAATTGGCCACATATCATGATATTTTGGTAATAACATTATTATAGAAATACTGAACATTAATATGTTAAATTAATGTTTTTTACAAGGATTGCCTAAAAGCTAATTGCTATCTAATTTACAATTGCATGGCAGGAAGCAGAACTCTACTATAGCCAAAATAAACCCTCTCAAAATAAATCTACAGCTTTTTTTAGACCAAAATAATTGATAGACAATTTATTTTCTTCCTTCTGTCAAGAAACAGAAATTTCAAAGCTGCAAAATTCTGTAGCAAGCTTAACAAGATAGCTCTCTAAATTGAATTTGGTTTTAGCTATTGACAACAATCCAGATTTAAACGTAGGGTTTTTTTCTAAAGAAGATAGGGCTTCTTAAAACAGGTTTTGTCACCTCTGGGTAAATACTAGTGATATTTCCCAAATTCTTCATCTAACTTATACCCACATCTCATTGACATGCTTGTAAATCTATCCCTAGCTGTTAGAGCTATACAGACCAGTATAGACCTCAGAATGTGTCCTATACGCACATACCAGTTCTGAAAGCATTTCTAGTCCTTGTACTTTGTTACAAAGCACTTCTCAGTATTTCAATAGTCAAAAAAACCCTAAGCTTCTGAAGTTTTTTGAGAAAAGTCCATTCCTGTAGCTGCTGGCTGTAACAGTGCATTGATATTCATGAAAACACTACTGGCATGTTTAACGTTAAGTTTGTTCTTAAAGCCAGGTTATCTTAGTGGTATTGTAACATTTTTATGAAATTTAAGCATTTTTTCTTAATGGTTTTTTGAACTGAGGTCATGTCCTTAAATGCTGAAATTTTAAATAGACTTTCTGTTGCTATTGTGCAATAGTCACTTGCAATGAGTTATTTCCTTTTGCTGGTAAACTTAAATTGAAGCATTGTTTAGAATGCACATAAAGGTTTTCAAATACAATCACTGTAAATCTCTGCTTTTAAAATTAGAATTGCATTCACACAGAAATGAAATTAAAACTATAGTCACAAACTAAACTGATATCTATGAATGTAAAAGCATCAAGGAACAGAGAAAGCTTGTCGTTACGGCTTGATGAGCCCACACACCAGGTGTTTTGAAACTCAACGTGATTTTCAACTTTACACCTGTGCAATGGCAAGAATTCAAAAGTATAATGTTAATGAGGCCATCATAGTGGCATGAGGAGATGACCTCTAGATAAGTCAAAGCAATTTTATACAAGGATAAGTGCTCAGTCCTCTAAATTCAGACTGTAGCTGCACTGCTAAAAACCTCAACTTTCAGATAAATACCAAAATTATTATATTTCTGAAGAAGTATGCCTCACTATTGCTGTTTGGGGAGTTTTAGGAACAGATATTTTATATGCAAATACATGCTTAGTTAGAAGTAATAATTATAAATATTGGTAGCAGTCACAATTTAGCTACTAAGAGCTAGTTCTGATGGTAAATTACCATCCAAATTATTCTTTGACTAAAAGTGCATTCTTTGACTAAATTCTCCCACTAAATGTTCCTATTTTTCCTATTCCTGCCTGAATCCAACACTCAGTGTGAGAAATCCTACTGATAAAATTTGATTTGCATTAAATGAATATTCTGATGTTGCATTAAAATGTTGCATGTTAAGATTCCTCTGTCTTAATTGCCTCTTTTCTGATCTGCTGGGGTGCTCCTGTGCAATAGCATTTGACTTTGTCATTATCTCATTCTTCCATTAAAGTAAATATAGCCATCTAGATTTATACACATAATGGTGTACTGGCATTTTCCATAATTTGCAGTGAAATTGCCAGAGACAATCACAGACAAGAGAGGTTGTACTGAGAGCTGCACCCACAGGGAGGTGTAGGACCATTCAAGGAAAAGATCGAGGTAGTACAATGCATGCAAGTGATTTGTCCCAGAAATATGTGTGCCAGATGACCACTTGTGCTATGTTAACTGAGTGCTCAGGTGTCTGTACAGTAACATCAAGGTTCCTGTAGAGGCTGGCCTGGTGTCCTCAGGGAACCCTGGCTTTCCATCTTTCACTGTCCTAACCAGCAATGAGAGTGGGGTGTCAATTTTCCAGCAATGGTCTGCATCAAGTGGTTTCTGTCCAGACAACAAGGAAACAGGGGTCTCTGAGATGTCCCACTGAAGCAAGCAGAGTGTTTCTGGGAGATGACACTGGGCAGAAAGTTTTTGCCGAAAGTGCAGTAATAGTCAACTTCTAGAATTCAAATTGCTAATTAATTTAAATTTTAACTTATTTTTCCTTTAATTTTTATTTTTAATGATATTTCATAAAATCATAGAATGGTTTGGGTTGGAAAGGACCTTAAGATCATCTAGTTCCAACCCCCCCTCCACCCCGCCATAAGCAGGGACACTTTGCACTAAACTACGTTGCCCAAGGCTCTGCCCAACCTGGCCTTGAACACCACCAGGGTCTTTGGTTTGCCTAAATTGTTTGCCAAATTTACTCTGCAAATGAGAGTAAAGACAATTGGTTTGTAGAGGTAAAACAAACTGAATGTCAGATATTGTCTTTCTTGCTGACTGTCCTAGCAAATGGCCTTACCTAAATCTATTCATCTTTAACTCAGGAAGGATCCTCTTGTCCTCTTCCACATGTGTTGGCCTGTGTACTTCTTGTCAAGGCATATGAGATTCTTCTAGGGATACAGTGAGTCAGACTCTTCTCCTCACCCACTGAGAACATGTCAGAGTGCTTCTAGTTCTGATCTAGCCACATAGCCTTGAACAAAAGGAGTTAGTTGTTTCTGTAGACATTCACACGTCAAGCCTGTGTGAGGCGTCTCATACAGACCTGCAGGGTCAATGAGGAGTACCAAAAACCACATGGTCAGTATGTGGCCACTGGCCTCCTTAAGTAGATGCTGGCCTGGGATCAGAGAGGGCGAGTGTGTTCATGGATACAGTGAGTACCAGAAAGGTATGAGAAGGTATCTGAACCCTGAGGGTACCCAACAGCTCTGGAACCACTGTTAGTGCCTGTGATCAGCTCTGACCACTGACGACTTTTCCTCAAGGATTCTGCTGAAACAGAGGTATTAGTGAGAGCAGGTAAACAGCTCACAAAGCATTCTAAGAGATGCAAAGTAATTTCTATGCAAACTGTATGTCATGGAAACATATCAGCCTCTCTGGTTTTGTTACTGAAATTAGTTACTGGCACTTGAGAAGATTAATAAGGATATTTTCTTTTTTCATTGTAACTTTTATTAAGAAAAATAAGATGTCAGATGTTCTTCAAAATATTAATGCTTCACTAGATAATAGTCAAAATGAAGTTTCTAAAGACATTTCCTATTATCTTTTAATTACATGGCTTATGACTGGCTATATATTCCCACAGTTTCTTATACATCAAGAAACAAAAAAAACCTCAAACAATTATGATGAAAAACATATAAAGAAAGTTCCAAAAACCATTTCTACTTTACCTCTATAAAATTCAACTTAAAATGTTCTTGAAAGCTGCTTTTTACAGAAAGTAGCCTTTTAACTAATATTTTACTTCATTTTATTCTATTCCAAGAAGCATCCAGAAAGACAGTGTCTCCATGATCCAGGGAAAAGAAACTTAAAAGGAAGACCATTGCACACAGGCTAGTTAGAAAAGGTGAGGGCAGCTGCATAGGTGAACCCTTTTCTCTGGGCAACTGAATACCAGTTGAAAGACATATGTGAAACATGCAGGCACTCCTTAAGGTCAAAGTTAAACCTTTTCTAAAATTAAAAACAAAAAATAACTGTTTATCAGGAATGGCATCCACTATCTATCTGAAGATTAAAATTCTTTAAAGGAAAATTGTGGATTTTGTAAGGTTATTGATTAAAATATCTAAAGACAAGTCCTAGAGTTTCAGTGTTACTGTGTTGAACGTTTTCCCACCTTATAAATGTGGACTCAATACTCTAGGTAATCCAATTGCTGCGTCCACTGCTTCTCTGCAACAAAGTGTCCCACATTTTAATATAACACTATTCCAGTGAGAAGAATACACTGGGTATAAGGGAAAATAGTTCCTTTCATATTCAAGCACATCAGAGTCTAGCAGGTAAGAACTGAAGTCTATTAGTATTGCACATCAAAATATCTCATAATAGACAAAGCTTGTGAGGAAAAACTCTTTTATTGCACCAACCAATACAAAGAGGAACATAATATCAATAAAAGATACTGCCTTTCATCTCAGACCTTGACTTATTTATATTCTTTGACAGTCACAGCTACCATAAGAATACTTTTACTTTAGAAAAGCACTTAGCAGGCATGTCTGTGGCTGAATGCTGAAGGCTTTAAATGGATATTGCCACACACGGAAGTGCTCATGCTCATCTAGTGTATTTGGATCCACAGCACAGTAGCAAGGGCTACCATGTAAGAGGGTATTAAAAAAAATCCAAAACACCAACAAAGTAATATTTCTTTTATATATATAATAGAAGATTAAAAAAAAAACCTTGAACTATATATCACCTCATTCCTCTAGTTGAACTGATTCCCTGATTGCTTTAGTTTTTCTCAAACTGTGCATACATACTAAGGTCAGTAAAAATTTCTCAGAAAGAGAGCAAGTATTTCTCCTGTCAAAAAAAATTGATCGAATTGGGTGGCTTGCCCAGTTAGCCAATCAGAAATATATATTGAGGGCATTTAAGGAGAAATTCCTTTTTTTTTAACCATAGTGAGAAATAAGAAAATGGTTGCAATTTTTCATATTTATATAGGAATCTTAAGATAGCCACAGTAAACGGATTTCTTTGTGTGAATTTATCTCCTATTCAGAAGCCATTTGAGAAATCCATTTCCTCACACTATTTTTCCTCATTTTAATCCACAGTTTTGAATAAGCTTTCACACTGTTTTGTAACATCCTTCACACAAATTGCATGATAATACACTACCGTTTTGCAAGTTGCAAGACCGCCTATCTTAGAAAACCTGTTTAATACTGATATGCAAATTGTTGTACTCTGTTTTTAGAGGAGCACCATGCTGATTCTTTCTAGTGTTGTCTGTGATAAAAATACATGTGAATATAGAGATAGAAAATTAAATTTGGAGACTGCATACATATTAATAGTAGCCTTTTTAACCACTTAAAAATCTCTGTACTTCCTAATTTAAGAGCTTTTGGTTTTTTATGCTTGACTAATATATAATTTGTTTTAAAAACCACTATATTCAGTGGGATTAATATCCCTTTTTTAATAATTAGTTTAATTTTTAACTCATTTAAGGTGATAGCATGTTTCATAGACCAACTGGACTTTTTTAGAAATTAGGATTCCCAACAACTGAGATTTAGCTATTTATTTCCCAGGGTACTACTAAGTCCACATGCTTGGAATACTGTTATTTTTCAGAGGGAAAAAGTGAAAAATCAGCTCATCAGAGAGCTGTCAAATGTTCTGTGACTTTATTCCTTTGTGCCCCTGACCTTTATTCCTTTGATTTGAGGGCTCTAACATGGCCAAAGATGTCCTGGCTGCAGCTGGTCCTGGTGGCAACAAGGAACATCCCTCCCTCTCTAACCTACGGAAACATAAGAAAGCATCTCTCCAGCTAGCCAAAAGCCAGAGCACGTTGTAAAGGGTAAGAATGCAACAGACTGAGTCGCTAGTCCCCCAGTACTTTGCTAAGAAACTCTGCATCAATGCTTATCACTGTAATGGGTCCTTATAATTAGCAGTTCATTCAGTCTCTTTAGATACAATAACCTTTGTTTCCTTCCAAGAAAAGGAACTTTCTCCTACTCACATGATCTTGTTATATGTCTATTATTTGCTGTACATAATGCTCTATTAAATTGTCTGAAACTCTCATATTTCTTCTGAACTAGCTATCTTTTGTCCTTTTATATTCCTGACTCCTGGGGTAGCTAAAATACCTATTTTCTCTCAAGCTTTTCAGCTAGAACCGTATCTGCCTTAGTGCCTTTTGGAATACTTTGTTGTGTTTCCCTGAAAGTTTGTTCTGCTTTACTGACTTGACATAAATACAGTTAATTCAAACTTTCTAAAATGTGGTGTATTGTTTTATCTCCTTTTTTTATCACCTTATGTTTCAATTCCAGGCCTGAGAAGATAGTCAGATATTGCTCAACCATGGCTTCTAGGTTGCAATTATGTCGTGGTTTAAGCCCAGCCAGCAAC
>NW_009922986.1:0-4355 GCF_000696875.1 Nestor notabilis | reverse complement strand
GGGTCGCCGTGTGTGAGCGAGAGAGTTCATGTGTGAATGTGTGAGTGTTTCTGTGCACGCGTGTTTCACCCCGTGTGCGTGTGTCCCTTTGAGCCTGTCTGTACGTACCACCCACTGTGTGTCATGCTCTGCTGTGCCTGGTGTCACCCTGTGTATCACATTATGTGTGCACACGTGTGTGTGTCACCATGTATATGTGTATTACTGTGTGCATGCCTGTCACCCTCTCCGTGTGTGCACACGTGTGTGTGTACCTATGTGTGCATTACTGTGCATGTGTATTGCTCTGCACGTACACCTACCCCTGGGCATTGCATGCATGCACATGTGTGTGTGCACTGGTGCATGTATGTGCACAGGGCTTTGCACACCCACGTGTGCACCCTGCCTGCTCCCTGCTTCTGTCCGCTGCCAACTTGGCAAATGAAGGGGCTGGAGGAGCAAAGCTGCCAGAAGACCAAAGCAGGGAATGTTTGCCTTGGGCAGGTTATGGGAGAGGGAGAAGTAAGAGGAGGGTCATGGGGAGCTTCTCCTCACCCCTAAGTCCTTCTCCTCAGGGCCCCTGTCAGTGGGAGAGAGGGAAGGGGAGACCCCGCTCACCACCATGGTGGCTTTGCTCCTGCCATTGGCAAAGGCTGCGGCTTGGCTTCTCAGGGTGACTTACGGGGTCCCGTAACAGTAGCCCACTGGGTCTGTCCCCACTGGCTGTGCTCTGCTCGGAAGGAGCTGTAGTTATGCTGGATGTGTTGGCCGCAGAAGTACCTCCATTTGCTGGGCTGTGTGTGGGTCCCATCTCCCATGGTCTGCACTGGGAGATGCACAGACTCAGCAGCCATCTGCAGAGGCACAGCCAGGAGCCATGTCCCTGTGCTCCCCTGGCTTGTTCAACATTGAAGTCCATCTGCCAGGGACAAGGAGCAGCCCACAGGAGAGCTGTCCTGCTCACACTCATCTGTTTAGCAGCACCCAGCAGAGCTCACTACAGGGCTCAGAGGCAGGAAGGAGCCAGCCCAGCTCAGAAGAGCCACATGTGCACCTGGGAACATGAGTAATGGGGTGTGGGGATGGCATGTGCCTTCCCACCAAGCGTTGTCTGGCTGTGGACTTGTCACCTTTCCCCCTTTGCCTGTTGCCATGTCACACAGCATCTTGCTGCAGCCGCAAGGTGATGAAGGTCTTGCCCTGGGTCTGTGACCCAGCACTCATTATGGGGTCCCTGTCTTGGATGATGACTGCAGGCAGTGACACAGTCACAGGTGACTGGTCCTCAGGAAGATGTGGGACAGTAGGTGCCCGCAGTGACACACCAGAGCCTCATCTCAGCCCGGGCTGAGCCACCAACCACACTCCTGCTCATACCCAGGTTTGATCCTCCCCAGTTGGAGCCACCTCAGTTCTCCCCATGACCTTCCCTGTTGCCTCACACAGTTCCTCTCTGTGCCTGCCTCCAAAGGAAGCTCAGCAATTAGATCACAACAAAAGTCTTGCCAAAGAAAGTGTTTACAGGCTCCTTATGGCTGGGAACAGAGGACGGGAGATGTTGCAATGAGGTGCAGTGGTGTGGCAGTGGCTCAGCTGGCACTTGGATGGCGACTGTGCAGGGGACGTGGTGGAGCAGGGACACTGGGATGCTGCCAGAAAAGGGCAACAGGGTATGAGGCAGCAAGGGGGGGCTCGCTGGGGCTGTCCCTGTCTGAGATCTCCTGTCACTCTCTCATCATAGTCTGAAAGGAGGAATCACGCCTGCGCTGGCAGGGCAAACCTGCCACCTCCACTCCTGCGACCTGCATGTGGTTTGTGTGTCCCCAGGATCACTAGCTGTACACCAGCACCTTCCCTGGTGTCATCCCCCCCATCTCCCTGGGGTTGTTAGCAGAGGGCAGCCACTGGGGCCACCCCAGCAGCAGCAGCAAAGGGACAGATAGAACCTGCAGTTCGGAGCTGAAAGGCTCTCGAGGCCTTGCCTGGGACTGTAGTACCACTGTAAGCAGCATCACTTCACCTCAGGATCAAAGAGGTGTGTAAATGCAAAGGAAGATATTGAAAGTCTGGCAGCTTTGGGCTCTCTGTCAAGCTCATCGATCTCTGCCAGTATGTAAATCCGTAAGTTTTGCTGCTGGCAGCTGGGAAGCATGGGGTGAGATAAGGGAGGCATAACTGACACCAAGGACATCCCTGAAGGAGGGAGATAGGGATCTATTGCCAGCTGCCAGCACATTCCCCACTGCCAGAGCAGCATGGAGCATCCTCAGCACACGAAGTCCACAAATTTAGACATTTCCCTCTTCCCAAAGGGAGAGGTAAAAGCTCACCTAAACCACTGCATTACAGGGAGCTGGATCCAGGATAGGCAGCACTGCTGGCTCAGTGAGGGTAGGTAGGTTGCTGGCTATGTGGGCTAGATTTCAGCTTAGAAAAGAACTAGAGAAACTTTTGGGGTAGAGGGATACTTTTTTGAGGTAGAGATACTTTTGGGGTATCTCCAGAAAAGGTGAGCCCTGGCAAAAGGAAAAGAGAGCCCTTAAATGAAAACTATCATATGAGGGGTTTAAATTGAGGACAGTGGGTGAGATGAGTGGGGCAGGGAATCATCCAGAGGTAAATTCATAACTGTTCCTTCAATAAAGGAAGGAGAACAGAAAAAAGGGATGTTAAAAAGGTGGGCTGCCAGGACAAGAAAAAATACTCTGTGATGGCTGTAGGAGAGGAAAGCAGCTTATTTTAGATGGGGATAAGGCATCGGGAAGCCCCAGGGTGCAGAGATGGGGACAGCCCTGAGATGACAGTCGAGAAGAAGCCGGTGGAGGGCTGGTGTGTGAGCAGGGTGAGGGGAGGCATCAGCTCGAGTGAGTAAAGGGGATATGTGCATCAGGAATCTGCATGAGTCCGTAGGGAGTGGGCTGTGGAACAAAGAGGCTGAACAGAAGAGAGCATTAGGGCTTGCCGTAAACCACCCAGAGAAGATGGGGACAATCCCCTCCAAGTGCTATCTCCTCCCTTAGCACTTCGGCTATGAGAGCATGAAACCACTGCTGCGGCAGAGGGAAAGCATCACAGCAAAACCACCCCAAACGGCTGCATCCAGAGCCCCTAGTTAGAGATCCACAAGAAGAGGCATCCCCTGAGCCATAAACTGGTGTAGTCAGGGGTGAAAAACCTCTGCAGGCCAGCAAGAACTATATAAAATAAAGAAACTGGTTGGAAGAAGTGAAAATCAAATACAGAGGAAGATAGTTGCAAAGGACAGGGATGTACTGCGTGGCCAGTGGGGACGTGAGGCTCCAAGCAGAGATCCTGATGCAGTACCCTGGGGAACCTGCAGGAGGGTGGTTTAACAGCAAAGCGGGCTAGCGAAAACACAGAAACCCAGTACAATTCAAACGAATGACCCCAAAATCCTTCAAAAACTGGCACTTGCTGTTCCAAACCAGGAAAACAGCACGATGCACCTCCTCCCTGCTTGCAAGTTACAAACACGTTCACACGGATGAAAATGCATTTTAGGCATAATTTGCTTACTACAAAAATAAACAGCATGTTTTGCAACCCTAGCAGGAGCAGGAAGTGTGCTGGAGGGCCGCTAGAGCTGGTGGCGCCTGGGCTGGATGAAGCTGGTCCCTGACTTCCCTGCTCTGAGAGGGAGCTGGCAAATGCCAGGCTCATTTTCAGAGCTCTAGGAAACACTGGGAACTTAAACCTGGCTTTGGTACCGGGCAAATATGTTAAAAGATGGAAGAAAAAATGGCATTAGAACATGGAATCACAGAATCATGGGATGTTTTGGGTTGGAAGGGACCTTAAAGTTCCCCCAGTTCCAACCCCCTGCCACAGGCAGGGACACCTTCCACTAGAGCAGGTTGCTGCAAGCCCCTGTGTCCAACCTGGCCTTGAACACTGCCAGGGATGGGGCAGACACAGCTTCTCTGGGCAACCTGTGCCAGCACCTCAGCACCCTCACAGGGAAGAACTTCTGCCTCAGAGCTCATCTCAGTCTCCCCTCTGTCAGGTTAACGCCATTCCCCCTTGTTTTGTCCCTTGTACAAAACCACAGTCCCCACTGTGTGCATCTCACCTGCCCTTCTATCCCCCCACCATGGTGTTCTGGAACCTTCCCCAAGCAAACCTGGGTGTCACCCCCTGAGAAGGGCAAGGTCCGAGTCCACCTACACTTGCTGTATGGCAATACTCTGGCACTTACTTAAGGTTAATAGGTGCACAGCGTACAGAAGGGATGGTTTGCACACAAAAACACTGCACGAACACAGGAGTGACTCCTCCTGGCCCTACACCACCGACCAGCACCCATCGGTTTGGGAGAAGTAGTTTGGTGCTGCCAAGGTTGTTATTCAGCTGGT
>NW_009922985.1:0-9116 GCF_000696875.1 Nestor notabilis | reverse complement strand
GGCGCCGCCATGGCGCTGCCGCGAGCGAGGCCGCGATCCCACTTCCACCCGCCCTCTGCGGCAGCCAATCAGCGGCGCCTGCCGGCGTGACGCCAGAGAGAAGCACCGCCCCCCCAAGGTCTTAAAGAGACAGGTGGGGGGAACCCCCCGGAGCTGCCGCTTGCACCGCGACGCGCCCTGCGCGGAAGCAGGAAAGAGGCAGGGCAGATCTTCCCAACCTACTGGCTTTATTCAAGAGTCTTACACAAGTACAAACACAACATGGCCCAAAAGGCTACAAAGTTATACAAAACAAACCAAAGTATCTGTATAGCATCGACTGTACAAAGGGCAGCGGATCCTGTGCTTCACCAGGGAAGCCAGCACCTCCCTGCCCGGCAGGCTCCAGGGGTTGACGCTCAGTCAATCTGGGATGTGTAAAAGCAGAAGCACTGTTCCACCGGGGCTGTGGGGGAGGTTTTACCAAAACCCGTTAAGAAAAAGTCAAAGAAATCAATTTACAGAGGCAGCTACAAACCAGTTCTTAAGACTTCCAGCTTCTTTTCTAAAGCATTATGTTCAGTGGACTGGACTGTTGCTTCTGGTCTATGCATTACAGAAGAGCTTTATCTGCAGAAGAGCTCACTGTTCAGAAACTAACCATTGGTTTGGGAGCTGGGATAAAGCAACAGCCTGGTGTTTAAGTCTCAGCAGATTTGGGCTCCAGCTGCTCTGAGAATTCCTGTGCTGGAACCCCAAGCTCAGGTTAAATGCCTCCCTATCTTACCATACAGGGTTTCTGAAGTAGCTCAAGATTTACATGCTGGTCTGTACAGCGTGCTAAGCGTTTAGAAATCACCAAGCAGCAGCCTGCTAACTGGAGAAAGAGGCTGCACCATCTTTTCCTTTCATTTAGCAGGAAAAGATGTTTTTGCAGCCTTTAAAAATCAAAGCCATTTTTAAATCATTTCAATTCAATGCCAAGAAACTAGAAGTCTACAGCACAGGCGATACAGTGGCCGGGGGCTGTTGCTCTCTCCTCTTAGGTTGCCTTCACTGCCAAGATTATTTCTCTCTCACACTCCTCCTCACCCAGACCCATTATAAAAAAAAAAAAAACAAAAAAAAAAAAAACAACCCCCAAAACGTACAATATTTAGTCTGATGGGATTTAAGGATTTAAGTTAAAAAATAAAAAGCTGTCCAGTCCTTTTACTTTATCGTGAGGAGTTTGAGCTGGAGCGGCTGCGATGGCGCCTTCGTCCAGGCGATCTGGATCTTGATCGCCGGCGAACAGGGGATCTGCGCCTTGGAGACCGGGACCTGGCAGAGAGGAAGGAGAAACCTTTCATCATGAGACAAGAGCAACAGGTTCCAGTCATTTGTCAGCTCATCTACCAGCATAAACCTTTCCAAACCACAGGAATGTTTCTTAGAGAAAGTCTAACTTTGAAGAAGCAGTTAAGCTTCAAGCCCTTCCGTACTACAATCAATTTGTACAGCCACCAACCCGACACTGAGTCTCCAGGCACAGAGTATAAGTAGGCTCTGAGCAAGGTAATAGAAGTTGACTAGGGAAGAAAACAAGCCAGGAGGAGGGAATGCCAAACCTAGAACCTGCCAGGCCCCAGTAAAAGGCATGTTCAGAAGAGGACCAACAGGCAGTGCAGGATCTCGTGCCCCATTAAAGAGTTCTCATTTTTAGATCTATAGCTCATGAACTGTTCAGCAAGTGCCTCAAGCTGGAGCTACTTTTACTAGCAACAAGAGTTTAAGAAGATTTCCAAGACTGAGCAGCCAGTAGCAGAATCCCAGACTGGTTTAGGTTGGAAGGGACCTTAGGGCTCATCCAGTTCCAAGCCCCTGCCACAGGCAAGGACCATCGAGATGCTGGGGAAGACTCCAGAGGACTTATTATCAGAGCACGTTCAGGCAGACTTGAGTCACAGAACGGGCACAGGCATGCAGGGTCACATCGTGGGGTCAAGTGTTCTCCACTCAACTGATGCTTTTCGGCCATGCGCCCATTCATAGAAATAAGGGAGGGAGGTGCAGCAGCAGCAGCAAAGCAAGTGGCTGCAGCACGCTCCCAAAGGCATTCTGCCAGCTACAAGTCTATTCCCACTCCACCTTGAAGCATTTATGCAGAAGGGACTCCAGGGAACAAGCTGGAAGGCATCTGATATTCCCAAGAGCCTGTATTTGGGGTGTAGGCCAGAGCAAGCCGTCCTCACGTGACCGACTTGCGAAGTACAACCCGAGTTCAACTGATACCCAAAAGGTGCTACTGCCATTTGGAGGGAAAAGTCCAACACGATTAAACTGTCCCCAGACAAGTTTTTCAGCAATAACATGTTGTTACACTGAGAAGGAAAGACAAGTTGCCACAGCTCTCACCTTCTCCTCATGCGAGGTGGGGACCGGCGCCACATCGGTGGTGGTGGCAGCATCCTCCTGGGCGGGCTGAAGCGCCTGGGAGGTGGCCTGGGTCGTGGTGCCAGCACAGCTGTGGCAGTGATCTCCTGACCATCAATCTGGCCTTTTTAGGGAATCAGAGGAACAGGAAGAAGTAAGTATTTTCCAACGCTAATGTCTACACATCGCATTACTGCAACTCACAGCTTTGTCACCAGCAGCTGAAGCGTGAATCAGCCAACAGTGCCATTCCCACCACCTGCTATGGGGCTGTTCTGACAAAGTCCACGTACATGCGCTAGACTTCTTAATCTGATATTCCATCAAACTGCAGTTCAGATGTGAACTGGGAAAGATTTTCACAGAAACTTAAAGAAATTTATTATTGTTTTGGAAAAAAAAAACCCCAAACAAAAAAAGCAACTCTCAAGTTTTAGTAGTTCCATTATATTTTGGATCTATCCTGAAGCACACAAAAGCCAAAGCCCTTTGGGCTGAGACCAGTGTTTCAGATCAGTTCCCCAAGGAGCACCAAATCCCTATGATCTCTAACTCATCTTCAGATCAAACTCATCTGCTTCAAAAACTTTTAAAAGCACCCAGCCTCCTTGCAGCATTTGATACCTACCTCCATCCATGTGTTTCAGGGCTTTCTCAGCATCATCTGGGTTCTCAAACTCCACATAAGCATAACCTTTAGAGAGGTGTGGATTTAGCCTGTCAACTGGCATGTCAATCATTTTAATCTTTCCGTAAGTGGAAAAAATTTCCATGATGTGATCCTGCAGAGAAAGAGGAAGTCCTAAGGACATAGACCACACTTACTGACCAGATGTGGCTCGAGCAGAGCAGTAAATCCACAGCACTAGATAAGCTTTGGATCAATGTCACCATGAGGAAGAGACAGACTTCACTGGTCAGATGTGGGAGGATTACCACTGCTTTCTCTACTGATGTTCAGCTCCTCCTCAGACTACTCCAAAACTTAAGCTCTAGTAGCATTACTGCCGCATGTCAACACTGGCTACAAGAATACAACTAGTGTAAAAATCTTCCTGGGGACCTGTAAATGGAACTTATGCCCCCAGCTGAAAATTCTTAAGGTGCTACTGTAATATTTTTTAAAACACATCTTCTTTTCAGTACCCAAAGCCCTTTACCTCTGAAGACCTTTGAGCTAAATCCTAACAAAGCCAACTCAAACCAGCTCAGCTCTCTTCAGATCCTTTATCAAGAACCCCCATATATCATTAATGCTTCCAAGGTGATTTCAGTAGTAAGTTCTACAGTTTTCTTCTTAGGAAGGCATGATACAACACCTGCAATACTGACAAAGAAGACAGACCTCTTCAGCACTACAGCTGCAAAAGGCTGCACTGCATTTGACTCAGTAAAATCCTACCAAAATTTTTCTCACTGATCATTTGGACACAAAGTAAGAATTTCCAACAGCAACACCTTGGCAGCAACAAAGAAGTTTTGAGAGCTTTAGAAGAGCCACTCACATGTCTTCACAAAAGATACATGAGCCTGCCATGACAGGGAGCATGACATTACCTTGGTCACATTTCTTGTGAGCCTTCCAACATGCACTTTTGTAGGTCTGGGTGATGGGCTCCGCCTCTTCCTCTCCTTTTCATCTCTTTTGGGTGGCTTGGACCTGATTTTGACAGCAGAAAACGTTTACGGTTTTCAGGGAACAAGAAAGACCAAACCAAGAGGTTGGTCATTAACGCATGATTAAGAAGTACCACTTCTCTTGGGAGGGCATCTTTATTCTGAAGTTAAGAAAGTTAAGGTTAGGAAGTGCTGGGGCAGTGTTGAGAGTGTTTCACTTGGAAACACTTCAAGACTTGCATTTGTCCTCTCTGCTTTTGCTTTAGAACCTTCTGGAATTTGAGAGCCTTTTTTGGTGAGTTTTCAATTTTACTGTAAGAAGCGTAACAAACATGAAGTTTAGCAAACTTTTCTATAAAGTTGTCGGCCATAGTTAAAGAATTCCCCAGTTGTTGGAACAAAAAAATTCTTTGCCTCAACAATTAGAGAGGGAAAATGACGACAGAAGCACCAAAGCATACCACAGTCAGGCAGCTAATGGATCCAGTGATCCGTGGTTTTGTACCTGCTGTTCACTACAGTGATCCAAAAATGCTGCAGTTAAGCAGCTGCATGCCACAATTTCTTTGATAGCTTAAAAACCCCGGAAGTCTGGAATGTAACTTTATCAGTAAAAAAATCAGCATGCAAAAAATTTCGATTTATGCTTCTTCCTAATCTTACTCTCCATAAATTGAGTGATATAAAAAAAAAAAACCAAACTAAAAACAACCAAAAAATAACCAAAAAAACCTCACACTGGCTTATAATACTTTAGTAGATTTTATCAGCCTTCAGCACCCTACCTACAAAATTGCCCAGAGGACAAACTATATGGACATTAACAGAGCTTGATTCTGATTCTTAGAGGAAAATGCTTCCTTCATTTACCTCCCACCTTCTTTCATTTTTTTCATACATAAGAACACACACACCATATTCAGCCCTGATGTTTCTGTTAAGTCTTGGCTGTAACTTACAGGAACCAAAGAGCTTTACTCTCATCCAGTGCCCACACAGTCCCAAACTATTGGAGAAACATTGATCAAAATTGCCTCTACAATGTTTAAAATCACTCATCTTAAAATGGATGATTTTTTTTTTAGGGCACATGTTTCACTTGTAAGCAAAAGGAGCACACTCATTCTAACAAAATTCAGATCTCTAACTTATGGAGAAAGCAACTGGTCCTCAGAAAACAACCTGTTCTGATCACAATCCTGCAGTCTATGTGGAAATGAACCTGTAATCTGACAATTTCTAGAAGGCAAATAAAACTCACTTGGAGCGGGAGCGTCTCCTGTTGTCATGTCTCCGTCGAGATGGACTTGGAGATCCAGAGGAGCTGCTGGAACTGGAACTGCGTGAGGTGCTGGAGCTCCCAGAGCGGCTTGAAGCAGAAGAGGAGCTGGAGCCACTGCTTGAACCAGTGCTGGAACTGGACCCTGAACTGGAAGTTGAGCTAGAACGGGATCTGTTGCGGGATGGAGCACAGAGTGGAATAAAGATGACTGGAGTACTCAGAAAAATAGTGGCTGAAAAACTTCAGGTAATTCCAGAGAGAGCAGCTGTGAGCTGGGACAATGCAAACTGCTGCTGCCCAGCTCACTAGACAGCCAAAGGAAACTCACACCTAAACCATCCCAACCCCTTCAGTTAGACACACCTGCACCACGTCTAACACAGCGCCAGCTTTCAACTGAAATGTACCAGAAATCAAGCTGGTGGTTTCCAAAAACATTGTAATTTGTTACTGCCTGGAGGAGTAACTACCTGGTGCTGCTGCTCCCACTAGAAGCGCTGCGTCTCTTGCGTGTCTTGTCTCTACCACGATCCTTTTCACCAGATTCCTTAGTGGCTGCTTTGTCCTTGGACCGATCCTTTGATTTCTCTTCAGACCTATCCTTGCGCTTGGTTGGTGAAGGAGCCCTTCAAGAACAAATAGCAGTAGACATTTTTAATACAGAGAAACACGAACAACAAAAAACCCTGTGCCCAGACAAAGAACGGAACAGCAACACAAAACATGGAACTTCAATTCTATCTCAAGATCACTGTAACTGCAGAGTTAAAGCATTAGGCAAGTTTGGACTTCTTAGAAAAAGGAAAATATTTTACATTGCAGAGCAGCTTTGAGGAAGACAGCTATAGCATACAGAAATTCTCACATACAGAAATTCACGCAGGAAGAGGGGCATTTCCAACTCCTCACCCTCACTGGGACAGCCCTGGCACCCTGTAACACCCCCGGGTTCGTTATACCTAGAAAATTCCGACAGAATGATTACCTAGTGTTGGATTTTTTATTATTTTCTTTGAGTCCTAGCAAACTCTTCTTTTTCAATCCTGATAACTCCATTTTCCCTTCGGAGGTGTCCAAAGCAGCACCGAATGGGCCTCACTTATCTCAAATCTCACTTCTAACTCCTTGATTCTGAGAACCGATCCCTAATCGAGTGCAATAAACTCCAAAGAACAGCCTAGTGACAAGATAAAAGGGTTTAGAAACAAGTAATTAACAGATAGGCACAAAACAACAAACCTGCTTTGCAGCAATAGCAGCACACTGGGCATAACTGACTCCCACAGTGTACTTCAGTCACATGCACTGTCGCACCACTGTTGACAGGCAGGCTCTATGCCCCTTGCATGGCACCCTGTGTCTGGTTTAACAGTCTCCACCTCATATGACATTCACAGAGGTACAAACGACCTTAACTATCCAACCAAAGAATGGCAGGTAGAGAACAGCCATTTTCCTGGCAAGATGCACATGCAGCTCATGCATCTTCATAATAGCCTTGTCTCCAGAGAAGTAAGCACTGGTTTTCCCCAAAGACAATTTGTACCATATAGCATATGTTTGTCAGGAAGAAAGGGTTGTTCAGAACAACTCCCCCTCTGGACTATGTCTGCTTTCAGTCTCAACTTGCAGCTCCCAAAGCTCTGCCAGCCCTGGAAAGACAAGGTTAAAGGGCCCAGTTTGCTGTACTGCTGCAACAGCAGATCCCACTTTTACTTCTTAGCAGAAAGGATCAACTGGATTCTGACCTGTCTAGCCCAAATCAGTTCCCTCTTTAGCTCCAAAAGGAGACAAATTTAACACCCCGCTATTTAACACTGAAATACTGAGCATTACTTGAATGTTTCTCAGGAGAGGGCTGCATCCACCATGTATTCTGCGATGTCTCGACAGGCTGTTGCATTTTGACCATTTCACATGGATTGTTTAACAGCTAGATTACATGGCTGCCTCCAACATGTGTTAATAACCACATAAAGAAGGTGGCAGATTTGATTTGCTGATGACAACCATTATCTACTATGAATAGAACATTTAGGAAATGGAAGAGCAGGCACAAGCATGTCTGAATTGCCAGGCCCATCTCAAGTGGCACTGAATACTCACAGTACTGCATGATGGTAGAAACATCTGTACCTCCACATGCATCACAGACAAAATTAGTCAACAAGAAAAAAAACACTCTCCAGCCCACTGCATCCAACAGTCTTGTTGCTTCTATGCTTCTGGTGTCAGGTTCTGGTAAGCAATTACTTTATTCTATAAATTGCAATCAAATTCATGTTTGTTCACTCCTGAACACCTGAACTCACTTTCCTGATTTTCAGCTTCATAGGTTTCCCCAACACAACTCCGAAAAGCAACACAAACAAATATTCACAAACCCAGCTGTCCACAGATCCAGAAACCAAGAAACACCCGTGCCTTTTTGCATGGGGAACAGGAAACCCACAACACAAATGTGACACCACAAGGCTTGCTAGGAGAGGACAGGTCTTCCCTAACACCAGTGGTGGTAAGAAGGCAGTCCACACGCAGCTCCGTAGGTGCTGCAAAGGTGACTAGAAAAGCAAACCTGTGCACATTTCTAACCAGCTCTATGCCTCTAGTGCAAACCTCAAAACCGAAGGCACGAGACCCGCTGACTCGCTTGGAAGAACAAACCAGACATGTTTCTGGACTCACAAGACCAAAAAAACTGACAGCTTCCTTTCTCCCCTTTCTCTTCCTATATATATCATAGCCAGGTTTGTGTTGTATTTTCCTACACACCACCTTCTCTTGCACCCGCGGATATCACAGTGCTGATACCATCAGCTCAGCCATGCAAAACTATCTCATATCGTCTGATAGCTAGCTTTGGTTTCAGCCCTACTGGGGGCAGGGGGGAAGAGGGTCCAGGGGAAGACCAGGACATGCTTTGCTGCTGGAACAGTAGGAAGTACTTCAGTTCAACAGCTACAAATCCGGCATCACTCCTCAGGTCAAATTAGCCACATGATATTTGTCTGTTCAGCAAACTTCCATATGATGGTACATGCAGCATTTAAGCAGCCTCCAAACTAAACAGTGTTTCCTCTCCATCAAGACATAGGTACCTATGCCAAGAATGCAACTCGCCAGCCTACTTCAGCTGCAAACTTGAACTCAAGAGACACAGCCTGAGGGACTGTCACCTGCACGTGTTCAGACTTCACAGGAAGATGTGGAAAGAACTAAACCAGGGTCTTCACGGGAGGGTGCATAACAACACAATTCTAAGTGACACACTGTCTTACAACCCAAAATCTCCTCCATCCCTAGCAAGTCAATGTTTCTGCAACACCCACCCCAAACGAGTCTAAGAGCAACCTACACAGGCCAAACATTCGTTTCACAGACACACACACCTCTCTGCTTTAAAGAGTTGATTTGCACTCTTAGAGAGCTGCAATTCTGTGGCAAAGGACGCAAACTCAGCTCTCCCAGGACCTCCTGCCCGACTACAGACAAGCCTTTTAATGGCATTTTGCTTCACATCCTCATTTGCAAAATAGGGTAAATATTTCCTGGTGTGAGGGGAGGGTTCAACGCTCGGCAGTTCTTTGCAAAGTTACGGCCGACCCGCACAAGCTAACTACAGCGTGCAGGGCCGGAGGAGCGCAGGGCAGCCAGCTCCACGTCCCGGTTCGCACGCCATGGGGTACTTTACGGCGCCGGGCGGACCAAGGGCTTGTCGCTGCTGACCGCACCGTACGTGTTGCCATACTATGAGCGAAGCTGAGGAACAGGGAGAAAAAAGCACAGACCAAGCACACAGTCGGTTCAGAGCAGAGCCCGCCCC
>NW_009922984.1:0-28681 GCF_000696875.1 Nestor notabilis | reverse complement strand
AGTTTCCTGTCATCACAAGAAATTCCACACTGTAATTTCACTAATGAAAATACAAATATGGCCTTTGTTTCCATGGCCATGAAAAACGTTACTGAAGTTCTTAATAGATCAAGAGGACTGGAGTAAAAGGGAGGCTGAGTTTGTTGTCCTTATCTGTCTCCATTAGCATTGAATCATCCTTCCCATTCAGCAGTAATTCCACATTTTCCTTGTTGAGTCTTTCACTACTTATGTACAAGCTCTTTTTGCATACCTGTCAAATCTCAAGCCCAGATGAGCTTTAGTTTTCCTGGCACATCCCTACACATCCAGGTAATGTTTGCGAATTCTTCCTATGCACTGTCCTTCCTTCTACCTCTTGCCTTTTCACATTGCACCTCACTAGATATGGACAAACCTTATCAGGTCTTGAAAGGGACACTAACTGGTCTGAAAAGGTTAATTTTAGCAAGGTACTACATGTCTGCTTAATAAAGGGTCTTTTAAACTTTATGCTTGTTGTTTGTCTGTTTGCTTTTTAAATAATCCATTACCTTATGAGTGATTGATTTCTATCAGTTTTGCAAGAAAAGTTGGTAAATGCATTATTTATTTACAGAAATATTTTCTTGCAAATGTATTATTTATTATCATATTTTCCTACCATGATGTGTTCATTCTTGCACTTGTGCATATGTACCTGCTGTGACTGATGTCTTATATTCCTTTATCTTTTTTCATCTTGTTAAATATCCTATGTTATCTTTTAATAAGCAGATTTTAGTTCATGATTCTTCTTTGTTCCACTTCTGCTTAATACAACATATAAATTTAAATATATATACCTTTATTTTTCTATTCGTTAAGTACAAATTAATATTTATTTCTGAGTCACTCATAATAGTTGAGAGTTTTCCTTCCTTGAATTTTAAATGTACTATAGAATCAGCTTTGGTTTTATGTATACTGGGAGGGCTTTCAGAATGTTGCAGAATATTACTGATTCACCTCCGGACTTTAACAAAGGTGCTTTCTAGTTTACTTGAGGCCTTAAACTTCCTTATCTTTCTCATGTCGCAACTATATTTGTACATTATAACTCTCTCCAAGCCTTTAACTTTTTATTTCATTTAGACAAATACATGTTTGCAAAATATTGTTGTCGTCTAAGTGAGAAATTTATTATTTTATAGGAGAGACTAGACTGTTTGCAACAGTGTGCAAAGTAAGATCCTAATCTGACAAAACTGAAGCAAAATGTGGTTTTCAAAGTTGGATCTGCCTGCTTTTTTTAAATTTAACATGTGTCTTTATGATGTTTGATCAAACCTAGAAAATAGTAAAAATAACCAATAGATTTTAAACCACCACTGTTTATTGTGCAATAACCCTCATGTTTTTCCCACTATCACAGGTAAATGACCAATCTGACTTCAAACATGTAAAACTGAAAGTTTCAAAATAGACCTGCAAGATACTCTTCATTATTACTATTTTAAGTATTGCAACCTCTTTTCCTCATTCCTGACAGCAAAATCCGTTGGAACAAATAAGTATTAGCCAGAGGATTAATCTCCTCTGTTTGAAGAGGAAGGTTCTGTGGCAAAATCAGAGTCTACAAATGGAGCTCTGAGAAACCTGTCCTGCAATGCAATCAAAAGCCTTGAATGTTGTTTCACAAGGGTTCTTCTATAACCGTCTCAGCCACAACCATGACTCTCAAAATAGATGAAGGGAAATAATTTTACTGAGTTAAAAAAAATAAAATAAAAAAGGCAAAAGTTTCAATGCTTTGTGTGATTCAGGATATAATTGTTTACATTAAATTAAAAATCGCTCTATATGCTTTGGTGTATCACTGCACAGAATTAACTTATTTGATATGTACAATTAAATGTAATCAAAATGCCAGTTCAATTAAACAACAGGGGAAATAATATGTACTCTGATCAGAGTTCTTTACAGAAAATGTTGGTTGTTGTTGATGCTATTTTTTGAGATATTTTGAATGGAGGTTGATTTTGTAGTTTTGCAGAGTAAGAGATTTTGGTTTTATGTGAAAACTGCTCTATGTCTCTTTTTTTTATTTCTTAGATTTCCTGTTATTTGGAAATGTTATATTCCTTTATTTGGGACTTTTGAAAAATGGATTTCATTTTTGCCTGGGAAAGTACTAAGCTTATGACAGGGTCTTATGAATTGCATCTGTGGGAGGCACAGAGCAGAAGAGTAAACAACACTGGGAATATTTTGTCCACTAGCTAATTACTAAGAAAATATTCAAAGAAATCAAGCAAACATCTTTCTTAATTAATTTCTTTTCTGTCCTTTAGAGCACTGAAGATCTTTTAAGCGCATTGCAAGGATTGCAGCAGTAGCCTGACAGTTCCTTCTGAGCATAAGAATTTATAGCTAGTTAAGAGAAAAATAAATGGAGAAGAGGCACTGAACATCCATCTATCCAGCATCACCAGGAAAAATAGAGACATTTATTTTCCTATGCATCCTTCGTCCTCTCAGTGTCCCCATTAAAATGACCAATAGTATTGTTTTTCCTGGGATTTGGGATGCCCAGCACCTGCTGCATGCAGAGGAATTTCCTATGAATGACCACAGTCTTTTGCAAATCTCAGGTAATTTGCAGACTGTATTGTGGGGGTCTTTTGTCTGTTCTTCAGAGAAGGTGATAGCTAGATCTGATATTTTGCATTTAGGCCTTGTGTATTGGATTGCATCAGGAACACATCCATTGCAATGAATCCTTACCAATGATAAGGATCATTCACTCATTCCTATTAGCTGGGCCATGATTCTCAGAAATGGCAGGCACTTGAGTCAAGGTGAGGTTTCCGTTTTAAACTTGTAGTGGTTCAAGTCCAGCCGGCAACTTGGAACCACGCAGCCGCTCGCTCAATCCCCGCCCTGTCTCCCCCCACTCCTGGAGGGATGGGAAGGAGAATCAAAGGAATGTAACTCCCACGGGTTGAGATAACAGCTCTCCAGTAACTAAGGTGTAATACAAACCACTACTGCTACCAATAATAATGATAAGAGGAATAACAAGGGGAGAGGACACAACCGCTCACCACCCGCCGACCGATACCCAGCCCGACCCGAGCAGCGATCTGGGCCTTCCGGGTAACTCTCCCCAGTTTATATACTGGGCATGACGTGCCGTGGTATGGAATACCCCTTTGGGCAGTTTGGGTCAGGTGTCCTGCCTCTGCTTCCTCCCGGCTTCCCCTCCTCCCTGGCAGAGCATGAGACTGAGAAAGTCCTTGGTCAGAGTAAACATTACTTAGCAACAACTGAAAACATCGGTGTTATCAGCGTTGTTCCCAGGCTGAAAGTCAAAAACACAGCACTGCACCAGCTACTAAGAAGGAGAGAAAAATGACTGCTGTAGCGGAACCCAGGGCAAAACTTCAACATTTCCAAGGTGCCTAAAGCGCATACTCTCACCCCACAGAAGTACTTGGGCTGTCTTCATGGCTGAGGGAGGAAGATGAGTTAAACGCCTTCAGACTAATTTCTGGAGACATCCTTTTCTCTACATTGAGTGCCCTGATATCTCTTGTAGAGATTATTCATTCATTGAGGTGCTTTACTTAAGTTCTGACCATGCCCTTGAATCTCCTAATCTTAGACACTTTATCTTGGACTTGGGTTATTCTTAAACAATTTAGGAACTAGTACTTAGAAGACTATAAGCATATTGTTTTTCTTAATTCTGGTCTTTATTAAGACCATCAGTAGGCAGAGCTATCATTGGCTTCAGGAGGTAATCTTTCATTATAATATTCTAATCAAGACACATACAAAATTCTTCAGGCTAAAAATGTAAAATATTTTATTATCCCTGATTTTCAAAGTGTAAGATACTGTATATGTATTCAGTCTTGTTAATAATTGTATGGGACTTTGTTGGGTAACATGTTTACCAGTAATACTTAGTAATGGATTATAATTTTCATTATGAATTTGATAATATTTTTCAAGTTAGAATTAATTCCCAGAAATATTGGAGGTATTGTAATTGCATACTTGCATTGGTATCAATTTTGTAATAAGTATCTATGAAGCTTCAGAGGTCTTATATTTTCTATTGCATTCTTATTTTACTTCATTTGTGGAAAAGCAGTATATTCTAATTAGCTGATAATCTCTCTCACACAGAAAATAAAATCTTGGAGCACATATCTTTTATATTTTATTCAAATTAATTAAGACTCACCAAGCCCACTGCTTTCATATAGTTTGAGAATTACTTTTGGAACACAAGTTACTTCTTGGTATTTTAGAGTAAAAATTACCAGTGGTTCAGTTGCTCTTTATTAAATGGTTGAATAGTAAGGCTATAATTTTATTATATAAAGAGAACATGCATATGATCAGACACTATTGAGTAACTGACTGACAGCTTATGAAAGCATAATGTTGTCTGCCCTCTTGTGAATTTTTATGTATCCATAGGAATATTCAAAGGAACTTTTAACAGCATGATTAAATTTATATGTGCCTGCAACCCAGCAAAGTTAATGAAATCAAATATGGATGGAAATTCACTGTGTTCAAGCACACAAAACTTAATGCAATGGTTAAGGAAGCTAGTGCTGACTTACTGGAAGCAGTATGGTGGGCTTAAATTAGAAAAGTAGCTAAACAAAAAAAGTAAAGTTAAGGTTTAGAAAGAACAAGAAAAGAAGAAGAAAGTAGACAGGCCAATGTTGCAGACAATATGAAAAAGCAACAAAGAGCAATACATATTGTGATCACCTCTTTAAAATTCCTCAGCTCTTAATAGCAGAACTATATGCTCCCCACCATCTGCCAGCTGTGAATGGAAAGAAAATCACACATACAGGTACTGTAAAGTACAATCTAATTAGTGTACTAAAGCTTAATATATTTGAGATTTTTTTTTTGGTAAATATGAAAACAATTATAATAGAACAAATCTATTCCCATGACAATATAATGAAGAGGCTTATGCTTCTGTAATGAAATGTTTCATTATTCTGCATCATGCCTTACTGAATATATTATTTAGTCTCATGTACAGCAATTAAAATGGTAATATACAGGAGCAGACACACAGAATCTGAATTGCTATAGAATACTGAGCGGACTACCAGGACTTACTTTTTCATGGATCTGTCACTCTGAGGTGTGACTTTCTTGACCTTTGTGACTTCAGATAGGACTCTTCAACAAAAATGAGCAGCAAAACCTCTGTACATCAAAAAGTAATTGTGTCTTCAAATTAAAAATCCCTTACATGTATAAATAAAGATATTGATTTTCCAGCATCTAGACTATCTACAGCCTTCAGAACAGAGCTACAAACCACAGCAAGGAAACAGCAGTGATGCAGAACAGCTATGGAAAGAATTAAATTTTCTTGCACAACTTTCATGCATAAAAGCATGGCTTTGAAGGATCAACTTCTTCTCCTTGGCCATTCCGGAGCTAAGAGAAATACTGTAGGATGATTCAGCCCATTCAGAAGCTGGCCAACAGGGACCTCAAGGAAGACGGCTAGGCCTTAGGATTCAGTCTCCACTTCAAGTACTACTATCCACATGTTGTTTTAGGGGATAGCAGGAACAACTGTGTTCTTTTTGTGTGGTGGTCCAGCACAGGACTTCTGAAACTGTTTGACAAAGCAACCTTCTCCTGGACATTTGTGTTACTCTTTAAGTTCAGTTCCTTAGGGGTGGCAAAACTCAACTGTAAGTTCCGGAGGGAAATGGTTACTGTTAGGCTCTTGCTTTAGATGACATTACACTTACTGTCAAATAAATAGTTTGTGACTATCACACCGTCTGCAGCACACAGCTAGAAACAGCAGCAGAAAGCCACCTGGAACTGATGATCTTAAAGGTATTTTCCAACCTAAATGATGGAGAAGGATCACAGATCTGGTGCCTGGTAGTTAGGTCTTCAGACAGCACAAGTCATGCCTCAGTTTCATTTAAACGTTTCTGTTTTCTTTACAAGGAAAATGTATGAATGCTCCGAAGACTCACAACCCACACCCCAGAGTACCATATTGTGAAACTTGCATTAGGGGCATGCTGTAAAACCAGTATAAAGCAGTTCTAGAGCAAACCCTTTCCAATGGAGAATTGCTTGTCCAAAGAAAAGAGCAACAGTTCAGTTTCCTGAAGCTGATTTTTAATAACCACTTCAGGAACAGACCAAATTGCCTTTACAAAAATTACTGTAAATTTTTATGGGGTTTGGAACCTAGAGATGAAATTTAGACAATTTCAGCAGCCCTGCTAAGGCGTAGGAACTACATTTCAAGTGTTGCTGCATCTGACTTAGGTCTCAAAAGTAAATGGTCTGGATTGTTTTCATGTTCTGGATTGTTTCTGCTCTCTTGGTGCCAAGATGTACAGTGACGTGTCAGCTGAGATGACAGAAAACACACATTATGCACTGCTCCTGTTGAAGCGTTTGGTTTGGAATTTAATTTTGTCTGCTTGAGGATTCATAGTGACACAACAGTACAAAACACAATGTATTTTAAACAAGTCACCACAGCTAGTAATGCAACAGTAGGATTACCATACCTATTTGCACAATACACTAAATGAGCAACTTTGTAATTACTCCAGAAGCAACTATTGTAAGCCATCCTACATATCTTATGGCTCTAGTGACCAATATAAGTCTGAAGCCACTGAAAGAATAAATGAAACACATTCATACCTATAATTAAAATAAACCACCACCATTGTTTTGTAATAAGCCCAGTGCTTGTAAAGTCAGAGTTCTTCTGACAGCCACCTCCGGGATGTGCCATGTGGTCATGCCACCTTGTTCTTGTTGGTGCATAATGTGCTTTGCTATGGGTTTATTTTCTTTTACTTTCTTTTTTTAAGTACCCTGAACATGTACATTTGAACATCAATACATCCTTGATGTCTTTACAGATATATATTTATCTGAGACAGGGTTTGAGACTGTTAAGAAATTTTGAGTTGCTGATGCCTGCTATACTTGCCAGCTGCCCCAGAACAAAACAGATTCCCCATAAAATATTTATATTGCCTCACTACTAATCACCACAAATCAATTTTCTGGGAAAATTTTGTTCCAAATTGAACACAATTGTTAAAATTTTCACTTTGTCATTAAACTCTGGGGAAACATCTTTTTTAACTCTTTGCAAGTACAAGCTATCAATAATTTTATATTAATTTGCTGAGAGATGCTTTAAGTGTGCTCCTTGACATTAAAAACATTCTCTAGAGAACTGTTGCAGAATCAGGGAGAGAAGAAAGTGTTGTAGAAACATATATAGAGGGGCCATTTTCTCATTCCCAAAACTGGGCAATGCTGAAGAAGCAGCTATGAGTGGCTTACAATGTTAGCAGCCATGGGCTGACAAGACGACAGTGATATGAAAATAGGACTGAGACAGAGAGGGAACACAGGAGATTTGAATTACCTTGGCGAGAGGTGTCTGGGAATGACACAAGCTGAGATCCCATAGAGCTAGTAGGAAGACACAGGTATTGAAAATTAAATAGAAGGATCTGGAAAGATGAGTCTGGATAGCCAGGAACATTTTCCTTCTGGGATGTACATGTTTCCCATGCTAAGAGTTCGCTATTGCCACATCTATTCTTACACCCACTATCTTGACACTCTGTGCAAACATAACACTGTATATATGTACAATCCCATGGATTTGCTAAGAAGGTAGCTCTGTTTCAGTAGCCTTTTGTAAGTTCTACTTAAGAGTGTTTTTCCTAAAATGTATAGCAAGCTGGTTTTAACAACTGCAAAACCAAAGCCTCCCTCAAGGAAATTGTCAGGATGTAGACTTCTTCAGAAGACTTTTAAAATGTGTTATTCTTGAGAATGCTATTAAAAAAATCTCCATGCCTTCTGTAAATTAAAAAATTATATTGGACATTCATCTCCATTTTCAAAAAAAACCAAAAAAAACAAAACACTTTGGTTGAGGTTTTGCTGTTGTTCTGAGTTCTGTTGTGTTTGTGGAATTTGGTATAGATCAAGAAGACAAAATTGGTTTACTTTTCTAAATATTTGACTACATATAGGTAATTTGAAAATATGAGTACAAATGTACACTACATTAAGAGACACTACGTCCCTGTATGGACAAGTTGATTTGTCTTAGTGTCTTCAAAGTGGATTAGGTTTACTGGTGTGTGAAAGCAAAATGAAAACAAAACCAGAATAGACAGGACTCTGAGCCTTTCTAAAAATAAACAGGGCTGTAATATACAGCTTGTTTTAGCTTGGGGTGAAGGAAGACAGGATAGTGGTTAGGGAAAGTGATCACAAGTCTTTCATGGAAATGAGGTACACCAGAGCATGTTAGAAAGACAAGATCCAGAGCGCAATAAAACCATTGCTCAGTTTCTCCCATTCCCCTTTAAATACAACCAGTGCTTGAAGTCTCATCTCACTGCCACTGTGGCTTGAATACTTTCCAATCTTTGATATGTTCCAAATTATTATAAATTCAGCTTCCCATATTAAAGTCAGAGCAATGTAACATGCTTTTGGTGTGAGACTGAAAGCAGACATGGCTACATCCCAGCTGGTGGAAATGTGGTAATGAATTTCAAATAAATTTCAAACATTTGTTAAACTCCTCCTGAACAGTTTTGCTTGCTACCAGTAAAATATAGATTCCATAACTGAGCACTCACACTCAAGATTTTAATTACACTTAGATTGAAAATATAGTATAATATTGAAATATTCTGTTTTCCACTCCAGTAGCCTGCTGCCCTTAAACATTTCAGAGTAGACTTTCTGTTTCTCATCTTTCTCTATTTCTCACTTAATTCATTATTAAAACCTACAGTTTCACAGTGGTCATTGAAACTAGACTGATTCATGTCTGTCTCAGAGCTTAAAGACTTATATATTATTAAATCTATTTTGTTTTTATTTGAGAAATCTCTAAGTATATTTCTTTGAAAAACAGATTTCACCAAGTCTGTTTTCATATATTTATACACTGCATTTGACTGCCTTACTGAATAATCTTAATAAAAAGGTTAAATAAGCATGTGAAGATCAGACAACAGGAACTATCTAGTAGAAAAGTGACTGCACACCAGCTCAGTTTTTAAGAGTGGGCTAGGAACTCAAGTCCTTTCACTTCAGTGGAATTAAGCTGGTTCCTCCCAAAGGAATTTTTGCGTCTGCATAGTCAGAAGAAAGTAGCTATCTTAGTTTGTAATTATACTAAATTTAATTACATATAAAGCATGGCAGCTGAAACATCTGATTTTGACTTATAGAAATAGAATCAGCATGTCCTATTTTTGGTTGTCCACTTAAGTTTTTTACTTCTTTCCTCTTGGTCCTGAAATGAAGGACATTCCATCCAACATCCATTCATGGAGGAACAGAAGATGTATATTATACATTTGGAAAGTCTTATTTGGAATAGATTAAATACTGTAAGTATTGCAAATACTTACTTGCAATAAATGCAGAAAAGATTCTGCTTTTCATTGCTTCCATCTGCTGGTTTCCTTTTGTGTTGAACTAACAAGATGAGCAGCATCTCATTTGGAATTTGTGCAAGTCTATTTAACAAGAAAAGATTTTGCATCATAACGTGCTGTATTATATCATTCTATTAAATTAATATAGAGCAAAAAGCAAAGAAAATTACACAATTGTAAGCTGCTAGAATGTATTTTTATTAAAATTCAACTTGTCATTTTTTTTTCCCCCCACTATTTCCCCAAATTTGTTAGCAGAGCCCTACACAAGAGCCTAGTGAATTGGCTTGGTTTTCAAAAGTGTCCTTAAAACCTTTTCCATTAATTGAGCATAATCACCATGTCTTTTTAAAAAAAATATTTAAATTTAAGACATCAATTAGTTGATTAGCTTTAGGCACCCAAACCTGAGACACTGCAGCATTTTCTAACAGTTGCAAAAAACATTTTATGGAATGTGCAAACATATCAACATTTCAGTGAAATCCCATTGTTTATTTAAATAATTTGTTGATTGCCCAGAACCATTTCTCTGTGAATCAATTTCTTTTGCATTGCAATGTGTATGATTAACCAATTAAAACTATTTTTTAGTAATGTTAAAATAAAAAATATAAAAAATTATTTTTTAAAAGTTCACAAACTTATTCTTTAGTGCTTAAAAAAATCCACTCTTTTGAGATTATGCAGTATCCTCAGTATGCAGACTTTGAGTGATAGAAGTATTCTCTTTAGATGAAGTTTATAAAACTTAAATGTCTGAATATCAATTGGACATGATGCCTATCCATAGACAGCCAAGATTAGTTACTCTATAAATTGGTCACTCTGGGATGCTTCTCTCCTCCTCCCTTTCTTCATTAATTTCATAAAGAATAAAAGCAGATTCTAAACCAAACACATAAAAAAAAAAGTCTGTAATATAAATGATGCAATTCATTTAACAACTAAAAATGTTTATAATGTAAATGTCTATATCTGAGATAGTCACCTTACATCCCTCCACATGTAATGGGAAAAAAACTCTTTTGGAGATGAATTACTTGTTTTAGATACCTGTTTTAAGGCAAAAGGAATTTTTCTGAGTAATACCACCTCCTCTTTATTATCTGTAAAAGGGTTGTAGGCAACTAGCTCTGATGTACACACTGAATCTTTCAAGCATCTGAATCTGGAAAGGCACATCTCATTTGGAAGCAAGGTGATACCTGTTAAATCTGTCATTGCTAATAGTGCTGACAAATGGAAAAACAACCATGCACACCCTTTAAAATGTTTGGATTTTGAGAAGCCAGCACAGTAAATGGGTTGTAGTCACAATTGCAAAGAAAGATGGTGGTAGTTTTTCAGAAAGCTCTGATTTCAGTTTCATAAAAGCATGCTGCTGTCTGGACCCTGATAACTTTAAAGAAAGTTGCCAAGCAGAGCAAGGACAATGTTTAGACATATTACATAATATAATCAACTCACACAAATGACTTCTAGGACTTAAAATTAGGATGTTGGGGTTTTTTTCTCTTTTCATTAAAAATATCTATCACCAATTTAATTGCCAAAAATCAAATTAACATTCACTACTATAATCTTATAACAAACAGACAGAAAAAAGGAATAAAAAGGTCCTACAAGAAATTTTGGAAAGATGTTACCAAGCCCATCCATACCTCTTAGTAAATTCTTCCCACTCCTTACACAAATATTTCTATTTAATTTAATTATATCCATGATTTTGACCTGTTATTCACCTTGGCCTCATCTGAGCTAGTTATGTTGCTAGATGGGTCTGAACTAAACAGACAGATGATAAATCTCACTGTACAGGTGTACCAAAAGCCTTCATGCAGGTCTGGTCATCCTCAAACTACCTTGTGTTATGGAATTCATAATACCTTGCCTCCTTATATGGGGGGAAAACCCCATCATTCTCAAGAGTTCACAAGAACTTGCCTTTAAACAGGCTGTGATGGGAAGAGTCTAACCGTGACAGTCTGAACAACAGACACCAATCATTATGCTGTGGCAAAACTCTTCCTCAGAGTTTTGTGGATCCTCAGAACCAGAGGGGCATTATCACAACTCAAGAAGCCTGATATGAATATTTAATCTCTCTAAAATTGGGTGATTATGCAGATACTGTGCAACTGGGAGAGTTGTTCCCCCAGGGGTTTATAAAAATAAATACTACATCTAAAATGTAACAGCCAAAATGCAGGTGGTGAATTTTCTCTCCACTGCTTACTTGAAGTTCTACTTGGCTTGTCCTGATGTGCCATTGAAACAAATGGGCCTTCTCTGCAAAACAGTTGCAGAGGCACATGCACCATCCACAAGGGATGAAGGGCTCATCACTGGAATATGAGGTATTTCTCCAAGCCATCTACTACAGTATGGTTGATGGGTTTGATGGTACAGAGGAGAATAGTTTATAGGATTTCTTTTTAGTGCATGGTATATTAGTGTCTCACATTTTAATGAATTCCATAAATAAAAGATGATGAAATGCCAATGTTTTGTGAGCTACATGCAGTTAGTTTCATCTTGAAATCTGGCTACATAAACAATGTTGTAACCAACATTTTTTACCCTGTCTTCTGTGTTGATGTTCTTGGAATTACTAGTTAAACAACAGTAGATCACTTTCATTACCAAAAATAAAATATTGAGCTAGCATCATTCTGGGTTTTGTACTTTCACCTCACCTTCATCAGTCACACTGAGAGCAATTGATCTGTTCTGGGTAATGGAGGCCTGTCTTCGTGTGTGAAGCAATTTGTTGTTCTAGCTGAGGTCTTTGGCACACTTCACTGTAGTGCTCTAAAACTGAACCTAAAGTAGGGACATTGGCTCCACATTAGTCGCCTGATCTCCATCACATCACTTAGTACCAGACTTCGGAAAGGTTATATACTGAGAAGAGAGGAACTGAGACCTAGACAAACCTGCATTGGGAGGGTTCTAACAGTGCAATTCAGAGGAGTGTGAACTCTCCTCTAAATGATTTTTTTTTTTTCCTTTTTGGATGAGAATAATAATGAAACATTCATCAGAGATCCTGGTTCTGTCAGGAACAAACAGCAGCTTGATGAGCTTCTACAACTGCTGTTCGTGCACATACCCTGAGGAAAAACAGAGAATTAATAGCTTATTTGCTTTTCTTAGTGAGAGAGAAGCTGGTGCTTGTAGGAGAATAATTCAGTCAGAGAAATTGCTAATAAATACATAATTTCTTGCTTATTTTCAGAGAAAAAAATCTACTCTGGCTTCAAATAGACTAAAACTGTGACATAAAACTACACAGTGCAAAGAGGCTGCTCCTGGTGGCAGAGGATCTTAATCCCATTTTAAAAATGATACTTCCGTGCAGAAGCATTCAGCACATTGCCATGGAGAGGGTAAAAAGCTTGAACAGTTTTCTTTCCCCGTCAGGTGGCTGGGCTGGCTCACAGTGTCACACTGCTGATCAAAAGCTGAGTATTTGTTCTTTAACCTCTCTGCATCCATCCCCAGTAAAAGAAGCAAAGGTCACGGAGCAGAGGGGTTACACTATCTGCCAACCCAGCCCAGCAACTAAGCCTCTAGCAAACACATTAGTGTTTAATTTGTCATCCCTGATGGTGTGGCAGCAGTGCTCATTGTCCCACCACTCCCTGCAAGCAGTCGGTGTGGGCTTTGTGCAGGCAGTGGAACGAGAAGGAGATGTGCTGGCCAGGAAACACATTAGTGCCGGGGCTGGGCCCGCATTCTTTGAGTTTGTTGCCTTACCTTGAACACTGGATTTTTACTCACAGCTTGAGGTGCAGTCAGAAAAGTACAGGAAGGCAGCGGCCATGCCAATGAGTGGCAACCACTGGTTCTCCAAACCTCTCCCGCTCTCACCTCCATTCTCCACCGCTCTGCAAACAAAGAGTGTTTTGATTGCTTGGATGACAGCACAGGAATTTGCCTTTTCAAAAGCACTCGCTATAAATATACGATCTAAGTACTGTAACCAGAAACACCGATCTAAGTACTGTAACCAGAAACACCTTTAAAAGCCATCAAACAGAATGGAAGATGTAACAGTGACCAGTTGCATTTTGAACCAGAGTTTCTAATGAACACATAAAACACAAAGATAAGCCAGCACATTAGACCAACAGCATGATAGACAACAGTCAGTAAAAATGATTTAATAGTTTGGCGGAATAGTTTCCATTGCTGTTGGTTATGTCTGATTCCCTCCAGTCTCTCTGTTTACAAAGTCCTATGTTTACAAAGCTGTCTCAAATATACCATTTAAATTCATTGCATAATGCACAAAAATCAATTTTCTTGTTCAGCAGCCAAAGGGCAGGCAAACTAATTTTAGTGCTCTACAGCATCATTTCAAACTGGCCCATTTGTGACAGGTTTTCAAATGTGCATTATGCCAAGTTAGATGAAAGGCACTACAGGGTGACTACATACATTAAGGCTATCTGGGGAGGCAGTCATAGTAGCTTTCCAAAAAGGAGAAAAAATTTCTGGGAAGCCTCAGAAGCATGAAGGCAGGCGAGGAAATGTGTGTGCTGCAAAACTGCTCAGTTTAAATTGAATTCTCAAAATTAAACCATATTTTACAAATTTGGTTCCCTGCAAGTACATATGCTCTTTAGCTTGCCCATCTCCTTCTCAATATGAAAAGCTTGTCTCTGAAGTTCCATCATAATTTCCCTTGCCTAGTTCAAAATGCCCTCATGCTCCACCTCTCTACTCACTTGCCAGACTTGTTTTTCAGTCTGTCAATCATACCGACTTTAACCTGTTCTCAGCTTAACTCCTGCCCACCCAATACTCCAGCTCCTGAGGTGCTACTGCCCAGAGCTCTTCACCAGTCTTCATCTGACCACATGGGTCTTTTGATCCACCTTGCTACTCATCGGCCTGCTCTCTTTCTTAATTCTGCAAGCACTACCCATTCTTACTCTTGATATGCTGAATGCTCTGGAGAAAATCCTGAATTTTAATACTCTTTATGAACACAACTTGTATAATTTAATCTCTTCTGTCATCCAGAGGAGGTCTTCAGGTCTCATGTTTTCAAAAGCTCTTTAAAACTTTCTGGTTTATTTTCCTTAGTCTGAGATCTTGCTGGTATCTCAAAAAGTAAAACTGATAAGCCTGTCTGTGACTTTGTTATTTACTTCTCTTTACCATCGCTTGTCTTTACTGCATCTTATTCAATTTCCAGTGCCATTCCCAAACGCCCCAGCTCAAGCCCACCTCTTTGTTTCTCAGTTCAAACTTCCTTCTTTTTTCCTTAATCCTGACACATTATCAGCCACTTCCTTTATCTATTCATTTTGTCTCCTTGTCTGTACCTTGCAGGGTTCTTTGTCATTGTCAAACTTCACCCATCTCTCCTCATCCCCAGTCTCTCTCTGCCATCACTGTGAATGGGCTGTTTCTGCCAAAGGACATAACATGATGGTCTCTGACTCCTTCCTCATTCCCCTCTAGCCCTGATTCTAATCTATGAATTATATTGAATTTTCCTTTATAAAAGTAAAACTTTCCTTACTATCTACTTGTAAAACAGTCTTTTCCATTATGATTATCTTCAAACTCTCTCCTGAGCTCCTCTTATCCAACTCTTCGTGGAGTAAGTACCATTTGAGGTTTTTTCCTACTTAACATCACATTTATTGAATCTTCTTCCCTCTCTTCATCCCCAGTACTCCTCAGGTGATACTGGCTTACCCTTTTGTTTATATTGGTTTCTTCCAGACAGTGAGGTTTTACTCATAACACTCATGACGGCAGTTCTCATATATTGCTTAGCATCCACAAACCCTTCTTGGCTTCTCAGTATTTTCTCACAAGTATCTCACCTCTTACTGAAATTAGAGTACATGTGACAAAACCTGAAGACCTTATTTTCATCTTCTTCCATTCCTTTTCCTTCCCCTGATTTACTGGTAAACTTTATTGAAAAATTCATTATTTCAGAATATCTCTCACTTCTCTCTTTTCTTCTAACCCGTTCACACAGATTCTACCAAAATTCATATTAATACAATATATAAAGCCCCCCTTTTCTCCTTCTCCTCTTTGAACACACCTTTCAAATTACTAATTAGTTTTAGGCCACATGTAGTTATGCCCATTAAATAGGCAGAAGTAAACTGAACTAATTTTATAAACTGAATTTAGGTATCTCTCTCTATAGGGTGTCTAAGGAGAAAGGGAGATATTAAATCAGCATCTTTCAAAATAGCTTATGGTTTGGAAAACTCTGCAGCTAGAAGTATGATTAACAGAAACAGAGGAACATTAGATTAGAAGGCTTTTAGGTTGTATAGAGGGACTTGTGATGGACATGGGCATCACCATGAGGTACACAGTGAGTTTAGGGTTGTACAGTGTTGAGTAGCTGTGGACACCAGGCTGCATAGATTTATTGTCTGGGACTTCGGTGAGTTGTTTCAGTCCCACTGTAAGTGAGAGTTAGGGACAGGAGATTGGTCTATGTGGGTCTTTCATCCTGACTTTTATTGCTTTGTTTGAATACTCACTTTACCTGTAGGTGTCCATTTGGTTTTCCCCTTCCGAGTTAGCTGTCTGCTGCAGCAATGCTATGTCTCAGATCCTGACCATTAGGAAAAATTACACCATCTTATTCTGCAGGTGGATGTCTTAATCCTAAAGCTAAACACTAAAACCAAGATCTTACAGACTTCTTCCCAGTGATTCTCCTGAGCACTAGACAAACAGCAATTAGACAGCTAAAAAACTTTTGATCTTGGCTGTACACCAGAAAATATCTGTAACAGATTAAGAAAAGGTCCAGGAACTTTTGAGATCAAAGATGGTATGACAGCCACTGGAAAACCCTCTATTTGGCATACTGTGTTTCTCCAGTTTTGATTGCAAAATTGGTCTTATATTTTCAAAATGTATTAACAATATTATTATAAAATAATAATGCTGAGGGAACAACTAAGCATTATTTCACTGAGTGAAAAAAAGAGTCTCAACCCAGTGAAGAATTTAAAAATGTTTATTCCCCTTTATGGGGCTTCTTTCAGGTGGGCATATAAACACTGGAGTGTTACTTAATTCTTTGTAAAGGAGATACCATCAGAATGTAAGTTGGTGTCAACTTACCCTATTCAGATCACATTCAAAGCACTAATTACCCTGCTGTAAGAACTTTATAGTCATTTGAGATACTGATCACAGAACGTGGTTACTGTATATAATGATTTTATCCTATGGCTAGTTTAAGAAAAAGGAAACCTGTACTAACATCTGACTTTATAGATACTGTTAGTGCTGCTTAACTGTTTTATTGGTCTTAAAAGCCCAATAACAAGAAATACTTATATTATAATTTGTGGTGTCTTAGCCTATTATATGATATGCAATATGTGGTATGAGATCTGGTGATACACCAGTGCTGTGGTATGTTACACAGTCACCCAGTTTAGTTACTAGAAGGTCAAAACTAAGAGGATAGATAGTAAACTCTTTGTTGTGAAACTCTGGTGGCTTAATTAACAGACAAATTCCAATTTCACCCTGCTGTTTCAAAATGGAAATGCTTTTATCCTAAACTAATTTCTTGCCCACAATAAATAATAATTTAAATTTCCTGCTAATCTTACACAGATAGCAATCTAGCCTTTCAGTTGGCATTTGGAGGATAGGGACATCTCATGTTTATGATTGGTTTTCAGCTTTTTAAAATATTAATATTTTTTTTTTTTGGAAGGACTATATAGCTTGCCAGCAGGATATTGAAGGAGGGTTTGGGGGACTTCTTGTAATCGCTCCTGTGCAGGATTTGTGTTTCATCCTCCCCACGATTTCTTTGAGTTTAACAAAAACCAAAGTTTAGAAGATTTGTTTGGTGTTTAACTTGATTATTTAAATAAGAGATAAGCAATTGCCATTACAGCAACTAGGCAATAATTTCCTGGGGTCAGGGTCTCTCCTGCCCAGCATACACCCCTATTGTTAATGGAGCTGAACATGCACACACACATTTTTAGAAGGGAATGTTAAACAGTCTCCATTTATTTTACAGTGCAAATACTTACATGACAAAACACAGACAGATTTCAGGAGTCAGTCTGAAGACTTTAAGAAAAGAGCTAGAACAAAGAGATTTAACTACTTAACCATTACTTTTCCCTCCTGAGTTTAAACTTTAGAACTGCCAAACCTTACTTAACCATCATAACCCCATTTAACCATCACCTAATCCTAGTGAGGTGGGGCCCAGATATCAGTGTTTTTCTCTCAGCATTTCTTCGGTGGCCTAGTTAATTCTCCTTTTAGAAACATAATGCATCTCAGTAATTGTACAGGAAGCTTAGGTGAAGGTGCCTATCAACCAAAAACTCTTATTCTAAAATCCTTAAATGGGCATTACCCAGACAGTTCTCTTGTTCAGTTGGATGAGTATCTGTAGCAGTATTAAGTGTCAGGAGTCAAACCATGGATGACAAAGCACATTTACAGGGTGCAATGGGAGACCAAGAGCAGGAGTCTGTATCAGTCAGAACTGTGCCATTGTATCACTTGATGATATAATGACAATTTTTTGTCTTTAATAGTGGCATGTGCCTCTGATTGCCTTTTAGCTACTTTTCAACCAGCACTAAAGTGTGCTTTCCCTCACTTTCCTTGACAGGTTTGGCTTCTACAGCTGCTGCTGAGCCAAAAGTCAAAGTGCAGCAGGTGATGGATACTACTAGCAAGCTGGAGTGATGCTAAATCCGAGGGTTGAAAGTCTCCCACCCCACACTAGGTCACCTCTTCAACCAGGACAATAAACGTCACTGAAGGATTTATTACCTGTGCCTGGGGCCTCACTTAATATAACCCTTTTCTTGTATCCCTCCCCCACACTCAGGTCAGGAGCAGCGTAGCCCTTTTTACTGCTGGATAGAAAAATTATAAGAAGTTTTTGGTTAGTTCTGAAGACAATTTTTATGGTTTTTAGCACCTGTATTTTCTTAACCAGGATATGTGTTTTTTTACTTCAGGCAGAACAGGTTTGCAAGTTGCAGTAGCTGAGTACCTTAAAGGTGCTTTGCACAAAGTTATTCAGCTCTGTGACCACAGCAGAAGTAGCTTTCCTGAGCAAGTCAACTTTACAATTGCTTTATAAAGAATATTACCATTTTGACATTTATCAGTAGTAAAGAATATGTCTCAGGGAGAAAAATATTGTGACAGAGTTCAATCCATTTAGTGTTCATATGAGAAAGATTTTACACGTGTTCCCTATTTATGAAGAATGCAGGTTCTGCAGACTTTCATAAGATTTGCATTGCTTTCCCAAGTAGCTGTTGGAAATTTCACCCTAGTAATTCTTGAGGATAGTCCTCGTTACAAACTGTTTCTGGAGACTGGCACTCATGGCTACTCCAACATAATCACCTGTTTCTTCTCCTAACCATTCTCTTCTGTCACTGTCCTGAAGATGTACAAGCCCCTGGCAGGCATGGCTGAAGGACTGCCTGTGAATGGCCAAAACCCAAGCCCATTTGCTCTCTTGGTTCCTTTTTGTTTCTTCTGGCAGTTCCAGAGAAATCTGTATAACTGACATGTGAATGAGCTGTGTAGACTGGGAAGATATAAAAAACTATTGATGTTTGGTAATCAACCTGGAGGTATTTGCTAGGAGGATACAGCAAGACCCGTTATTGGATACAGTGATAATGTTTATTTTTAATAATGATCTGGAAGAAGCAACAATATGCTAATGACTCTTCAGGTTTCACTGCAAAAGATATTTTCCTGTAAATTGTGTGAGCTGAATAGTTGCTTCTGTAGTGGTAAGCAAGGACAGATACAGTAACTCAAGTGTCTCAGCCCTCTCTCCCACCCACTGCCTTTTCTTAGAAAGCCAAGGCTTCAATTCCTAAATTGAAAAGCATGTTAAAAGCAAGGAAATTTTGAAAGAAACACAAAACCCCAACAGTCTACCTTGAAAAAGCTGATATCCAAGAGATACAATATATCAAGACATAAAGAGTTTGTAGAAGCTATGCTTCACCATCAGAGAATGCATATTGTCAGCTATAAAATGTCATATAACAAAAACCTAACTATAAAGTTTCTTACCATGCATACAGTTGTGTTTATCCTTTGTTATGGGATGACTTGTTAAGATGCATGAAATTTCCATTCCAGCTGGAAAAAAGGAATACGTTTCATTTCGCATATAGAATATATGTATTTAAAGAGAACAGTAAGGTTGCTTTATTTGACAATTAAATTTGTTCTAGAACTAATGTTGAAGTCCTGTTAGTATCTGTGGATTGCTTATATCAATCTCTGGACAGATTTTTATGTGAAAATTGATAGAAAGCTTTCCCACAGATTCTTTTTTAGATATTCCAAGTTCCCCTCACAATATGTGAGCATTGTGTTCAAAGTTACAAAGCTTTGCTTGCAAAAAAAATTCAACGAATAGGATGCAAAACATATGAGTGTATTTTGCCTGGTATCTATAGCCCATTGTCTGAAAGATCTTATGTCCTTGACATAATAGACAACGAACTTCCTACTGCTTTCAGTTACACTCATATAAATCTGGAGTAACACCTTTGGAATCCTAGATGAGTTCTCCCTCAATCTCTCTGTTTTTAGATGCTGGACCATGGCCAAGCTTTTTGCTTTGAATAACTGCCTCCAATGCTGGGATTCTATTCACAAGTGATCCATAGGAGGTGCATTAGAAAAACCAGCTCTAAATTTAAGGAAACATTGGGCAATTAAAGTCTATGCCACATAAATCTAAAGTCTAGCCCTTAAGTTTCAGGAAAGGTATCTTACTGTGTGTCCCATGCACACAGCTGAAGAGCAGACGTTCCTGCACAGGCTCTTCAGCTTGCAGGCTGACTAGAATGTGAGTCTGATCCCGTCTGGAAAGGGAGGCAGGATCCCTCTGCTCTTCCCTTTCTCATTTCCTCCATTTATCTGGCTTTAATATAATTCTTTAAGTAAAGCTAAGAAATGTATCTCATCCCCACTTTCACAGGCATTTAGAGCTTTAGATGGCCTTGCAAGCCACTGTAGGCGATTGTGCATTACATTTGTTCATACGTTCATTCTGCTGAGAAGTGACACTGCCACAGGTTTCACAGATCAGTTAGGCTCATTGGTTTTGAAACCGTGCTGTAAACCAGGTTAATGAAATAACCTGGATCAAAATGAAGCTGACCAAAGTACTAGAAACAAAAGTTTTGGAGTTGTGATTTTCCTGCCAAATTATTTTTTAACCTGCAATAAATTTGCTTAAAATGATTGCAGAATCTGCTGCTTTGCAGCCAATTCTTTGAGAAATATCTACAATGTCTAAATCCACCGATATCTGAAAATCTAAAATTGTGCTGCAGAAAACTGACTAGATGGAGATCCAACAAAATTTTTTAAGCTTTTCATGTCAGGATTAGAAACATCCTTCTGGCCATTCTTGTGAGTGTGTGTGGTCATTCTTGTATGCACACTCAGTTTCTCCCTATAAGTGTTTATTTTTCAAACAAAAATTCACATATTAGCAACATTTTCTAACTACATGAATTCTGACTAATTCAATATTTTGTTAGGAATACTTAATGTATTTACTCATAGGCCGAATTTTAAGTATCTTTTCTTGTATTTAAGAGACAGCATACAGTTACTGCATCTCCAGCTATTTAACAACTCATGCGTAATGTGTTTCTCATTTCAACAATCCCCACCACTCAGCTCACAGTTTCATTAATTTTTCAGGTGAAGTTTTGCTGATATGTAGTTAAGGGATTGAAAACATCAAAATCTATTACACTGTATTTTTCTCCTACAAGCTGCCCTTGGAGTAATTTGCTTAGTGTTAGTACAACATCACTCCACACCACTCCTCTGTCAAAAACTGAAGAAAAAAAATCACACTTCTGAAGACAAGAGCCAGTAAATCAGTTTTGCACTAGGTCAGACAGATTTTCCCAATAATAAACCTATCAAAATATTAAAGATTACATGGGTTAAATTCTCTGCCAAGGTTATTTTTTGCAAAGGGAGCTGAAAGTGTACTGAGCTTCTGATCTGGGGAGAAAAGGGCAAAAATTAAGATAATATAACTGGAAATGTTACTTTTTATTTAATAATGATGAAAAAAAAGAAGTAAAGGACTTAGTAGTGTCCAAATCATTCTAAAGCAAGGTATGACAAAATCCAAAGTCATGCAGACAGCATCATGCAGGCTGCCTTGCCGTACAGAGCAGCACTCCCATCGGAGACTGACTGCCATGCTGGCTAGCTAGTTGGCCTGGCCTAGGCTAGAAGCACTTACCTGGAATTAGAAATCACTACAACTTTAAACAGTACTTTTAAAAACAAAAGTTGCTTTCTTTAAAGTAAACAATGTCATCAATCCTTCTAGGATAGTCAGAATGACTAGGCCTAGTCCTGACATCTGTATGTATCTTAATTCATACAGGATTGAAGGCAAAAGATATTTAGCTCCAAAATGTTGCCTTACACTGTAAACTGCACAGTGATCTTAGATCAAATCTCTCCAGAGTAAACAGAGATCCCATTTACTTCATTACGTTCCAGGTGAGGCCCAAAGGACTGTCAAATTTAAATATAAGAGTAGACCTTTATTTTATAGCACGCATGAACCTGCTGCAGAAACATGAAAGTAGTCTGAGTTACTTTCACTTAAGAAGGCAGTAGTTCCCAAAATACTATCAAATAACAGAAAACTTGCAAATCAGCCATTCATACCATGCAGACTAGTGACTGTTGGGGACAGAGAAATGCCTGGAGGAAATATTCTGGGACCAAGATTACGCATATGGCAAAACGGAAAGGCTGAGCTTTCCAGCTCCTGGCAGTCAAGAAAAATGGTGAAGATTTGGCTTTTCTTCCCCCAAATGCCTAAACCTTGAAGAAAATCTTGCTGTAAAGATGTCTTCCAAATGACAGAATTATGCGCCCTGTGTGCCAAAGCTTTTGGTGTCTGTTATGCTTGTGATGGGGAAAAAAGTGAGACCATTCCATTTAAAATATTGTTGAGAGGTAATTTAACAAAAAAACCCCAACTGGGACAGTCCATAAACTGCTCAGTACTGGAAGGTTTGCTTTTTTCCCCCCTCTTTTTCATTTAATATAAAATCAAGGACTGAATGACAGATGTTGTGTGTGTGCCTTGGCAGCAGGATTAAAATCTTCCAGTGAGTTTGGGGGGGGTTTCGATTTCAACACAGACATGACTTCCCTTAGGCCTTCTTCATGCTTCCCAGGTGAGGTCATCCCTGCCCACCTGAGAAGCCGGCTGTGGGGCTACTGGACTCCTGTGTCCAGGGAGGGAGGCAGGGATGCTGCACAGATGGGGACTGCTGGATGCTAAAAGGGTGCAATACCTGCCCAAATCTAAGCGCAGCCCCAATTACTGCGGGGCGCTGGGTTCATTGTCAATTAGAGTGGCAGCGACGGCGAGCAGCAGCTGTGACAGATGGCTGGGCTCCAGCCACCTTGTGGCAATGGGACCAGAGCCAATTCCAATCTTTTCTTCCCTCTTAACAAAAAAAAAAAGAAAAAAAAAGGGGAAAGAAAAAAATAAAAAGGAAAAAGACCCCCAAATCCCATCACATAGTTGTAAGGTAGATGCAACGTATAAGGGAGAAGTATCGTACCTACAAAGGAATAATTTATCTATTCTCTATTAACCCCTTCTTTCAGCTTTTTGAAGCCAAGATGTTGTTTATTTACTACTTCAAGCATGTTTTAGCAGGATGTTCAACTGAGAAGACAGTTTACACTTTGTTCTGAGGGGAACTTACAAGATGCTCTGCTCATAACTGAACCAATTTAACCCAGTTGCTAGCTTCTTTGTTGGAGAAATCTTTCAGATCTGTACAGGCTCTGTTTCTGAAGAAAACATTTTAAAATAAGTCCAAGACCTAATCTATTGTCTCTGGTGAAATCTGATTCCGTTTATTACCCTTAGAATATAGTTACTCCTTGATAAAAACTGGAGATACGGCATTCTTCCCAATCTCATTTAGGTAAGACTCAAGGTGCTCTCTGAAGGGCTTTCATTACTTTCATTTCCAGGTGATTTGGGGTGTTGAGCATCTCTTTGTTCTTCTCTAGGTTCACCCACAGTCAGCCTAAACCTGCTTTTGCTGGCACCAAGGAAATGCCTCATACTCTAAGCACACAGTAGGGAGTAATCAACACAAATGCAGCCAACAACATTTTGCACCAAATTAGACTTTCTGAACAATTCAAGGCTTTGGCCACAGACTACACTGATAAGCTGGTCAGATACTTCCAGCACTTAAAGTTTATTGATACCACGTGGGCCACAGCCATAAAAAAAGAGTAGATCTCTGAGGTTTAATATTAATACTCCTTAAGGAGGTGAGACAGAATACGCAAAGAGGGATGGTGGGATCCTATCAGACAAAGTTTTCCTCCTACTTCATCAGGAGCCAATTTGAAAACACAAGTGGAGAATAGTCTAGAAATAGAATGATGGAGATTGTTTGATGTTGAATAAAATATGTTGACAGGTAATAAGTATAAATCAAAAAAGAAAACATATTTAGATTCTTTGTCAACCAAATCAATGATTCTTTGAGAAAGAAGAAGCAAGATGAAAGAAAAGAGTGGAATACTTTCATACTGATTTTAAACTAGACTTTCTGCAAATGCATGACAAAAGGCTTTTTCCCTCAAGATCCAAGTAAGCCACCAGAGATTTCCATGCAAAAGACAAAGCATTTTTAGCTATCTAGAACAGAGGAAATTTCTTTTCATAGAAGAGAAAAAGTTTGGGTAAGCTAAGCATAACAGAGCTAACAGGATCCGGGCACACAAAATTAGAGCAATATGTCACAGTGAAAGACTACAAAAAAGGCTTTCACCAAATACTGAAAAAGAGAAGGAAAGGAAAAATTGAAGCAGAAGAAGCCCCAGCAGCTTTATTAATTACTAAATATTTTGTTATTTATATTATAATGGTGTCTTGAGGCCCCTATCCAGAGCTAAAATTTAAGCTTAAGATATGAGCTGTTGTGTATCTGGTTAGTTAATGCCCCCAAGGAGGTAGGAGAATTGAAGAAAAACTTAATCTCTGATTGTTAATAGTGTTGGCAATTGAGTATTGTCTTAGGATAACACAAATGCAAAATGTTGTGGGTTTAGTTACTACTAATTTGAGCTTTGTGATAATTTTTCATAGCAACAAAATATTTCCTCAAGCTGAATTCGACAGTGGAAAGAGGGCTAAATGAGCGGTTACTGCTTAGTGTTTGTGCTGCAGATGTTTGACTTGCTCAACATTCTCCTTATTCATTAAATAAATAAATCAAACAAGGTTGTTACCCTATTATATTAAAGCTTTTGCTGTTTATCTATGGGGAAAGAAAAACTTTTTCCTTTATTTAATTTTGGTGCAGAGGTTGTTTTGTGGAGAATGGCAGGACAAGAGAGCATCTTCCCAAGCATGTTCAGAATTCAGTTCAGTCTGTAAAAACCATAACTATAGCTACTAAATGCTCTGAAATCACTGATGTATGTGGAGTAGAGGATCCCTTCTTGCTTTATTTTTGTCTTTCTATGGACTATTTTACCCAACTGTGCAAACTGTGACCATCCACTGTTCCTTTTCTCAAAAACTCCAAAAAGTTCTATACTCCAGGTAGACAGAAAAAAAACCAGAGGTGAGAGAGCACCTGCTGTTTGTATTTTTCAGGTGGAGACCTGATGCACAAAGAGAGTAAAGGAAGTGTCTGTGGTTGAACAAGCAACATGGGCAAAACAGGAGAAGAAATGCAGTTCTTCCCGGTTCGTTCAGACTTCCTAATCATGTAATCAAGTCACATATTTTGAAGAAAAAGCAGATCAAAAGAGGAAGGGAGGGAGAGGTGTAAGGCCTTTAAAGAGAAGTGAATGTTTGTATTAGTTTGTATGGACTTTGGTCCATAGCTCATCAAGAGATGAATAAAATGATTTTAACAAAAATAACTTATTGATGAAAATAAATTATTCAAAAATGCAAAGCTTATGGAGTAACTTTGGATATAGTTATCTAGATCAGATAAAAACTGAATCAGAAATCCCTTTTTTACCTTCAAATAATAACCCCTGCTCTGCATTTCAGTTAAATGCTGAAAGACACTTGAATAAATAATTTTGAAATGTATTGTTAAAAATGGCAATACATTGATAATTATTATTCAATCTACTTTGAAATCAAACTTGAAATTGTGCTTTACTATAAGTTTTAATGTACTGAGGAATTTCTCCATTCACTAATAATATCACATCTGCAGTTTCAGGCAGAACAAAATTTGAGATATCTGCAAAGGTTATAGTCAGATTTAAAATGAAAAGATACTTTCAATATTAAGCAGGTGAATAACTACCCACAAGAATCATTCAATTTTGCACTATTCATGTGTGTAATCACATATCATTACACTGGAGTTCAATTCTACTTATCTTTTTTTTGGGTTGGTTCACACTGCTAATTTTGAAAAGATTATTCATCCATTTCAGTGCATATTTCTGGTTATGATGCAAAAGAGCTCTTTCATTTAAAAATATTCTCAAGAAAAAAAATCTCTGAGAAGAAGCCTCTTTCTCTGACACTAAAGTTATTGTTTCCATTATCAGTAGATAAAGATAATTTAGTCTTTAATTGATACAGATAATATGCAAATGAATAACTACATTCTGCAGCAAGAAAAAAAAAAAGATAAGGTACTTTTTTCATACAAGGCCACCTTGTAGCTCCTTATTAACTTGTAGCCTCTGCAATATCTTGTATATTGTTGACATTCCTGAGCCTGGGTTAACAGTAACATGCATACAATACTCCTATCACACCCTTCACTAGTTCAGTCAGCCCTATTCATGTGTTACACACCTGTGCATATTTGCAGTCCATTTAACTGTGGTGTGAGAAATATTAGCTTTCAAGGTGGACTCAGCAAAGATGTTTCCCTCCCTTTTTGTACTTAACAGCACTAAAGGAATAGTTAGGAGGTTACAGGCCCTACATCTTGCATAATTCTTATATTTGATGCTGTTGTGGTACTGTATCAGTTTCACTTCAACAACTATGTAAGGATAGGAGTACATCAACAGAAACCTCACACCAGACAGCATTTGGTTTTTCTCTCAAATGTACCAGGTGGTCTAATGAGAGACAAGATTTTTTCCTCTTGTATCTGAGACAATCACATATACTAAGCTTTCACCATCTTGAATGTTCAAATCATATAGGAGTATCCCCGTACCTTAGGGAGATAAAATTTTCAGTGGTTCTACATTGAGAGATTGTACCAGAAAGCCTGGGGAATCTTTTAAGGAAATGATGAGATTATAACTTCTTAGAACCAGTTCAAATATCTGTATCTGTCATTAACAGTTTATTTTTGCTTAACCTGAATGAGGACACCCCAATTCTAATGCACCCAGAAATTCACCCCAGCCAGAGCCAAGAAAAAGTTCTCAGTTTTGTCTAAATGTATGTAACAACTATTCTCTAACACAAGGTACTTTCTATTGGCCAGGGGAAGTAGCTGTTGTAATTACTTGGGACTGAAAGTTAATGATTAGGTAAGATATTTACTTACAAAAAACCTTTACATAACACACAAACATGTAGCACAGATACTGTTCAGGTGTCAGAGCCGAAGGAAAGAAATTTTAACCTTAAGCTGTGGGTTAAATAGCAAGTTAAAAATTACTTTGAACAAAAAAAATGAACAAGTGATAGCATCCTCTCTCAAGTGTTTGGTGAACTCTTTTTAATTATATTCACTCCTAGATGGTTCATGGATGCATGCTACAGCTACTGAAGATAAGCAAAACCTCTAATTCATGTTTTAAAGGCTTGTTGTCATCTGTTTCCTGATTTACCCTTGTGTTTAAAGCCCTTTTAGTGCAACTTACTGCAACATTAGGGGATGTTGTGAATGGGTTTATTATTGAATGAATACAAGTGAAGAATTAAAAAGGTCTAAATCCTGCATGACAAGCATAGAGAAAAGATGTAAGGTAGCAGCTCCTGAATAGTGAATTTACTCCTCCTTTTCTTCTGTTCATTCTAATAACTTTCCAAGAAAGCAGTGAAATTCATAGTTTTAAAGACTTTTAAAACAAGGCCCTCATAAATTTCAAATGAGTTGACAAAGCATTAGGGAATAGGCTATAGGCACAAGTTCGTCACAAGTGGATATTTCACTAAATGAGTAGATAAACCTTTTATTATTGCAATTTCACTGACTCATATCCAAAAGTCATCAAAAGAATTGTCATATTACTGCAGTGGGGGTTTCTATTGGGGAAGTGACAGCACATGAGGCTGTGATCTTATAATTCTGCCTGCTTTGACTTTTACAAAGAAAGTAATTGAAAGTAAGATAATGAACACAAACCTGTGACATTTCAGGTAGCATTAGACCACTGCTCTGGGGAAAAAACAAAACCAAAACAAACCAAAAACTGATACAAAATTACTGATTTGTAAAACAAACAAACAAACAAAACACTCTACCTTAATTTTGCCTTAAATTGGTAAAATGGTTATGAAACTCAAAAAGAGAAAACAGTACAAAAAACTGTATAATGTCTTCTGAGATCCTGACAAGTGCATCCACACCCGTAGGTTTGAGAGAGCAGTGGTTCTACAATGACTTGAGGGAAAGTCACGTTTCAACCTGTCTTTCTCTAGACCACTTATTTCTGCCAGTGAGATAATGAAAATGAATCCAAAGAGACAATTTGAAAATTATTAATTTTCCCATTGCAAATCTGTAGCATTACCATAAGGATGCAGAGAGCAGAGGAGCTCATAAAACGAAATACTCAGTTGTGCCTAGTTACGTTTACAGGGTGTTAATAAGAAAATTTTTTACAGACTCTTTTTCACAGAAAGAGTCTGTCTGTGAGTTCTGAACAAACCTGATGTCACATGATATATGATTTTTAACTATCTGTAAGTAAGATATTGTTATAACTAGGTCACTTGAAAGATTTTCAAGTAACTTTGTTGCCGTAAGCTAAGTACAGACACAAATGTGTAATGTGGTAAAAAAAAAATTGCAGATTAAGTTTAACAAAAATTACCTGCGTGACACTATGCCATCCTCAGATGCTTTTCTTCACAGTCACTAGTGTCAACTGAGTATATCATAGAATCATAGAATGGTTTGGTTTGG
>NW_009922983.1:1673-7598 GCF_000696875.1 Nestor notabilis | reverse complement strand
TGTAGGAAAGGAAAGACCTTTCCACCTTGCCCTAAGCGTTCACATTCTTATTGTCTGCTAACAAGGTTCTGTTAATTTGCGTGGACAAGGAAGATTGACTAAAAGTGTCTTACCTTCCTGCTTCATCTCGGGGCAGTTCTGAAAATGTCGTTGTAACATGTTGCTTTAGTTCTCTATAAGGAACAACTTGCTGTATGGATTTCATGCACTACAATGCAAATTACTGACTCCACTTAGGTAACATACTGTTTTCCTCTCACTCTGTTTTCACCTCAATGCGCTGATAGTTATTAGCCAGTGTTGAACGTCTGGCTTCCTGATCATTAAACTGAAGTATGTTCTTGCAGTGCCAGGGTGACACTCATCCGCATAGGTGAGAGAGGTCATTACAATAGACATGTGATGCCTAAATTCCAATTAATTTCTATTCTGAGTTCTGAAGTGAGTCTCAAGTGATATATCATCGTTTCTGCAGAGACAAGTTTTCCACCTTTCGTATTTCACCACAAATCATTTCACTAGAACTTGTTAAATCATACAAGCCAGTCTTCACCAAAAATTAAACATAATTAATAAAGCTTTTGGGATTGCCAAAATGTGAACATCAGAAATATTAATCGTTTTAAACATCGTAAAAATGAGATTTGAAGAAGTGATGAGGCCAAAGAAACCACAACATTTGGTGAGAATCAATGACTTAGATTAATGGAACTGTGGAATGAAGGCTTGTGCCAAAAATGCATAAACAAAGGCAAAGTGTGCCAAAATGCCTCCTGTGGCCTGCTGTTGTGGCTCTGCTGATCAAATACACTTTAGTTTCTGAATTGAGGGCAGAATTTGGAGGTATCAATAGGTCAAGTTTTACAAGCAAGTTTTATGTGGTTGGACTTGGTTCATGAATTATTATCTCGTTTTTAAAACCAAAACAGTTTTAAAGGAACAAAGGCATGGACCTCTCCTCTGTGAAGTACCAGTTGATAAGTCCATGTCCTGAGTGTGGGAATTGCACAGCAATAGCACCCAGAGGACAACCTGTAACTGAAGCACAGTTTTCAGGATGTGGATGTGGCCAGAAGTGGCTAATATCCCTGGTAATTTGTGGTAGCTCCTGTAGGCAGCTACAGGCCAGTTACTCTTCAGTCACCAGCTCTGGGAGATCAGCATTGGCAATCATCGAGCTGCTCGTGGCACTTGAAACATTCCAGTGCACCCAGAAGCAGATATGTGCTGAGTGTGAGAGTTAAAAGCCTTTCACTGAGATGAAATTCCAGTGTTTATTTAATGTAGTGTTTAATGTAGCGGCGTGTAGTGGTAACATTATAGAGTTAAATTAGCAAGTTTTCACTGGGAAGCTGTATTTTTTAAGCAACGATAGCCGTCACAGGTTGTCTTTGTAAATATTATGTATTTTACTTCAAGGTCTTAGTGTTATCTATGAAGATTAGTTTTATTATTGACTTTCTGGTGCTCAAAAGCATATGCATTTCCCCTCTTGCAATTCATAAATATAATAAAATGAACATTATCTCTGTTTTAATCTTCAGGGTATAAAGTCTCAAATGTGGCTGTTGAAACCTTGTTTTCCAACCACTTAAAGCTCTGACAAAATTTCAGAAGTGTTTGGCTGCACATTTGGTTGCAGGCAACAAGTGTAAGCATCCTAGACCAGTAACAGCATGTTGAGAACTTGACTTGTTCTTTTTGTCTGTATGCCTGTTCTCTTCCTTCACTGCTGCAAGGCTACAAGATGTTACCTGTGATTCTGCATCACATTTGAAAAATAGAAAGAAACAACCTTCCCACACATGGGAACAATCACCTCTGAGCAGATCTTCAAACTTTATAGTGTTTATAGCACCTTTCCAGTATCCAGGTGATGCAGAGGTATTTGTATTATGTATCCATAAAACAAATGGTTTCAAACCTTTGCGATGGTCCTGACACTCACTGTGAGTTGGGTTAGATGTTTTAATATCTGACTGCAAGAAGGATGGCAGCTTGTTATTTCTGTGACACTGTGAGAACACACTCACGTTATCTTTCAGTGCAGGAGGAGATAACATGTGCCACTAATGTATGTATGTTTGCAAGCTGAGAAGTTTAGTCTGCTGTTAATGTTATCACTGCTGTATCCTGAAATAGAAAACTGCAGGCAGATTGGATTGTGTTGGAGAATGGTAACCATAATAACCAATAACAATCTGCAAATGATAAGCAGCTTTAGTGTTTAAAAATAAAATTTAAATAACATTCCAATAGTTCCATGAGCATTGTTTTGGATTTTATTTTATTATTCATTCATTTTAAGCTTGTTTTTGAGATTTAAGAAGTGACATCAATCTTAAAGAAGTGTTTCATTATTGCCTCTTGATTTAGTTGACATTGGTTTATTATATACCTAAATTAAATCTCATAGAATAAAATGTTACTTATCAACCCTCTTTCAAATGTACACCATCTGTAAAGGAGAATTGCCATCATCCTACATAATGTATGGAGTTTTATGGAAGTTTGATTTTATGGCTAGATGTAAAACCAGTACATTCAGAAAAGAAACACAAAGTCTGCTGGAGATGAACACAGAGCATCTTGATGGCTTGGAATCTGCACCATGTTCTGGGATCCTGGCCAACACTTTTGCCGATTTGAAATTAAAACAAACAAACAAAAAAAAACCCTTCAACTTGATCCAAAACATGTTTGGTTTTGGGGTTTTTTTTTGTTTTTTTGGGTTTTAACTTGTTTGTTTTTGGGTTTTTTTTTTTTTTTTTTGGGTTTTTTTGGTTTTTTTTTTTTTTTTTTTTTTTTTTTGTTTGTTTGGGTTTTGGGGTTTTTTTTGGGGGGGTGGGTAGGGGGTGATTTAAAAAGAAAGAAAGGTGTCATCCAAAAGAAGTGAAGGAGGAGGTCCAAATCATGTCCTGGCCCCTCCATCTTCCTCTTTCACTCCCCCAGACATTCAAATAGGGCTGTTTAACAGGAGTCTGGGAAACTCCAATTGAATTATTTACCTGTCATGAAAGTATATGTCCAGCACAGAGCTATGATCAAGCTGTTAACTCTTCTGGGTTAACTTGCTTTCAGTCTCCCTTGCTTACCATTTTCATAAAATATTTGGATTTCTCTTAGAACATAGAGTCTTATTTCCCAGTTATTCTTAACTGCTGAAACTGCAGTTGCCACCATATTGCTTCCAGAGTGTAACAATGGCAATGAGAAGAATTGGAAAAGACCCATCTTTCATAATGTGCTGATGTTCAGAGGAACAAGAAGTCCTGAGCTTCAGATCCTCCCTGTAGCTCTTTCAGGCAATAATATGCGCGGAGGTGCAAGCAAGCCACAGTTTGTGCTGCTGGAAGTGTGGTGCCCACAGTTATCCTGACCACCATGAGAAAAAATCAGTGTGAGAACTGAAAATCATAGGAAAACCTGAAAAATTACTTGGTAATCGTAATTTTACCGTTTAAGTAACAGTGTTAAGCTATTATTTAGTGCTGGTGTGACATAGAATAGTTTGGATGGTAGGTAGTTAAAGCCAAATAGCTCTTGCTCTTTGGTCTCATATGTAAAAAGGGACAAGTTCTTCAGGCTTTTTTTTTTGCCACAGATAAATGAAAATAGGAACATTGCTGAAATTCCCTTATGAATGAAACACTCCTGTTTACAGGAGAAAATTCTTGTTGCCAGCTGTGCAAAAGAGAGTTACAAGCTGTTGATATTCCTCTCTGTGATTTTAATTTGAATCTGAATTAGTTAAGAGAGAGTCAATTGCTTTCCATTGGAGTTCCTGAGGAAAATAATATTGTTACTGTTGGATGCAAGTTGAAAGATTTCTGTTTATTGGGAGACGTCTGTTTAGACTATTAACCTTGACAACCATGTCAGCATTTTTTTCCATTTGTTTTCCCAGAGGCACTATGTTGAAGTAGCATGGTATACGAAGTTATTTATAGTGTAGACAATTCATAGCTATGCTTAAAAGACATGGGTCAGAGTTTAAATACCAGAGGTAAATGCTATCCTTCTAGACGATTTGAAAAGTCATTATACTTAGTCTTTGAAAATTAAAATGGAGAGATGGAAACACTAAAATATCAATGTGAATCAGATATTTTTGACAAGAATTTGTTACGGTTTCACTGAGTGGTTGAGGTAGGAAGTGGTTGAGCCAGCCCAGTCACCTGCTTGGAGCAAGGCCACCTAGAGCCTGTTGCCCAGGACCATGTCCAGATTGCTTTAGAATATCTCCAAGGATGGAGACTCTATGACCTCTGTGGGCAGCCTGTGCCAGTACTCACATTAAAATAGTAGTAATAATAATTAATGACAACAACAACAAACAACAAAGAAACCCAAAACCAAAACAAACCCTACAACCACCAAAAATCCTTCTGTTTAGATGGAATTTGCTCTGTTTCAATCTATGGTCAATGCTTCTTGCCCTTTCACTGTGGGCCACTGAGAAGAGTCTGACTCTCTCTTCTTTACTCCCTTCCATCAGGTATTATACATGGTAATAGACTTTCACAAAACAAACAGAATTTACAGGCAGAAGAAATCAGAGCAAACAAAGCCCACACATATTGACACACCTGCATTTGTACCTGCTTGCCTCTGTTAACAGATGTTTAGTGTTGCTATTGCTGTCATGGATTCTACAGATGAGCATGGGCTACTGTAATGACACTTGTGTACAGTGGAAAACTAAAGAAGTTATTTCTTTCTTTCCTTCTTGTGATTTACATATAATTTCAGACTGTAGTCTTGACTCTCATGGTCAAGCCTCCAGGTAGTTTGTTTTCCTTTGGTCTAATGGCTGGTTTTTAAGGCTCAGACTTCATCAAGTTTGTGTGACTGTGTAGCTCTCTGTGATACATCTTCAAGCGCACATCCTGCTTGAAAGTACCTGTGGAGGAGAGGAGCAATTCCACTTAGCTTTGTTTCTACCTTCTTTTTCTATAAAGGCATTGCTGTGGTTTTGACACCTTCTACCTTTATCCCAGTTCGTTGCAATCCTGAACTTTGTCTCTTGCTGAAGTTTCCATTCTACAGGTTTTGCAGTAGCTCCTGTCTGCTTGATCAGCCAGTTCTGCCCAGGCATCCCATCTCAGCATCTCTGCGCTGCTCCTCACCATTCCCTTCTTCCCTAGATTAGGCAAGTCAGGTAGCCAGCTGCCCTTGTGCAGGTCCTATTCAAATCCTATTATGTTCCCTGCCTATCATGAATGTTTTTCTTCCCTAATCTTAATTTGTGTCTTCTGGCCTGCTTTTAGTAGGTCACACAGTCACACTGCTTCCTTCCTTGTTCTGCACTATGGTATTCCCACTTCTGTGCTCACTTTTTCTATGTAGATCATGACATTCTTGTCTGTGCTGCCTCATTGCAGGGGTCAGCAGCAGCGACATGCTGTCTGCCCTGTGCTGGCCAGTCCCATGCCACACTGTGCCACTGGGGGAAGGAAGCACTGAGAAAACCCACTGCTGTCACTTAGCTGGGAGTGGAGCACAGGTCATCCAGAAGTGCTGTGCTAAGTTTAAACACCCTCAGCAGGGGTGGCATTTTTGCAGACTTTTAACTCTTGAGCCATAAGAGCTATATATAGATTTGCTTTGTGGAGCTCTGAGATAGATGTGGGTACCTGTCATGATGTTTCAATTTAGGAGAGCAATGAGCAATTCAGCTTATTTACTGTCCAGGCTGCCAGACTCTGGCTGCTTGTACTGTCTGTAGTGAGAATTACTTGTGACATGAAAGTCACTTATGGTGACAGTCTGAATAATGCCCTAAGTCTCTCTTGAGTAGATGTGAACTGCAGTCCTTGCTGATTTCATATTCATGACCAAAGTACAGGAGCTGATAAAACAAGTAAAAAAAAAACCCACATAATTTTTAATGCATAGAAAGCAGTACGTTTGCCTTATTCTTGA
>NW_009922983.1:0-1642 GCF_000696875.1 Nestor notabilis | reverse complement strand
CTGGTTTTATTTTTTTCCAAATTTACTTGAGAGAGTCATATCCAAGAAGAGAGCAATCAAGTTATGGCATCCAAATTTCAGTTGCTTGCAAGAGCTGTATCAGACAAGTGAAGTAATGGGTGATGACACTAGCTTTGCCTGGTATTGACAGGTGGGGTTTCATGTTAAAAAAGCTATGCAGTAAAGTTTAGGCAATAAACTAACTTAAGTGTGTAAGCACACTCACTCAGCATCAATAATGGCAACCAAATCGGACAAATGATTATTACATTCCACTTGTGGTTCCTTATGTCTTCTATTTACCTCCATGCAGGCATAGTGCATATATTGTTTTCAACACAGTATTATGATATTACTTGTTCGAAGCATACTTTGCAATTGATATAATGTGAAGTGACCACTTTGGCTGACAGATTAAACTACTGCTATTTTGTAAACATGTGGCTGGAAAAGTAAAATTAATGCCTTCTGATTTCTAATTTGCTCTTTCCAAGAGTATACAGCTTGGTTTTAACTCTGGTTGTGAATACATACAAGAACTTTAAAAATCCAGGCTCAGGAGTCACATCACATATAATCAACAAAGGACTAAAGGTCTGTTTTGACAGAGAAGGCAGATTGAGAGACAACTAACCTGCTAACTCACACAGAGAAACTGAGGTAGTCAAGACAAGATCTATTTAAAATAAGCAGGGGGAGGAACAGGGAGGATTTTTACAATGTATTTGAACTGCTTCATTTGGTGTTTCCTGTGGAAGAGAAGGCAGGTGAGTAGTACAAAGTGTTTTTCAATGCTATGCGTGTTCATGATATTTTGTCATGATATGTTGTGTATATTATATTAACAAGATTATAGATACAGATGGGCAAGCATACACCCACGTTTATACCTTCAGACATGACATATGCCATAATTTTACCTACAGCTTAAGTATAGTTCTGATTATGGGTTACAGTGATAGCAGCAGTATGAGCTATAAGGATTTTAGAGGGCTGAGCAGAGAGGGAATGGGTACCCGTGTGCTGCTTCAAAGCTGTTTTGATCGGGGTTGTGTTACCGGACGCCAACCTGTGGCCTCTTCCCCAGCTGTGAAGGACAGCCTTTCCAAGAGGGCAGTATCTCTGTTTGCCTGGCTTTATGCTGGATTTTTAAACCATCTTCAATGATACTTACTTTTAAAGCTCCCTTTAAATATTAGATTTGGAATTATATTGTTGTGTTAGACTCTTAAGTCTTCTAGTGTTTTGCATTTTATCCCACTCTTTGGCTGCTTTTACTCTTCTCACCTGCTCTACCTGGACTGGAAGTTGGCCAGGAGTAAGGTAGGGCCTGGGGCTCTGTGGCATGGCATGGGGTCCGCTTCCTGGGCTGCGCAGGTGGTGGGTATAACATTTCTGATACCAGAGTGCCTTCATCTTAGAGATAAAGTTGTGCAGTGTAGTCCTGGAAGAAAGCAAGGGAGTGAAACATAGCAACGGAAACTATCCTGGACTGATCTTTATTTTTCAGTAGAGGCGGGTAGTGAGAGAGCTCCCTGGTTTTTGCAGAGCTATCAGAGTGAGGGATGCATTTGTGAAGTGTGACTATGAACTACTACTGAGCTCCTCCAAGTTCAACTGCTTGTGCTCGTTCGCGCCGAGC
>NW_009922982.1:0-27257 GCF_000696875.1 Nestor notabilis | reverse complement strand
CCCCCCCAATAGAAATAGAAAATTGTACTTGTGAAATAGAGGAGCTCAGGACAAGTGACCATCACTTTTAAAAAACTTTTAAAATCACCATCTTTTATGTTAAAATGATAACATGTGCTTAAAATAATCTTTTCTGTATTCTTACCTCAGAAGATTTTTAGCTGTTTGCTCTGTTACCTTGCTTCAATTTGACCATTATGCATGTCTGCATAACCTCTGTTACTCATTGCTGTGTACAGAGCAGATTCCTTAATGTGTAACTGAAAAGAGAAGACAGAAGCGTAACTAAAACATAATGAGTTCTTCTGATGACTTGTTACTAGCTCTATGTTTCCAATGAACATCCTGGTCAGTCACTTCAATTTGAAAATGATTTTTAGTTTTGAGAGCTTATCCCATCCTATGCAGTCTGGTTTTGAACAGTACTCTCTGATCTCCAAGAGGTTTCTGCTGGATCATGGAAGGTGGTGTTGCTCTTATGGACTGTAGTTTACACTTTCTACTCCTCCTATCTATGTGCACAGGCAGTGGAGAAATGAGCAGCGTGGGAAGGCCTTTGCATTGGTTCTGTTTTGTTTGTCTGTATTTAATGCCCAGAGTTGCAAAATCTGTGTTCAGAGTTCAGTGTGTAGGTCCTAGCTTCCCTATCACATAGACGTTAGTTCGGGTCCTTCATCTCTCCAGCCCATGCGGACTTATTGTCTTTCTCCCCCCCATTATTACTGTGTAGTTGAGAGTAGAAAATATGTGCCGTACCTGTAAATCTGCCTGAATTAAAATTAGTTGATTGGCACAGGTATAATACACTCTGGTGTCAAAGCACTGCCTTGATAGTGGAGTGTAGGTGCTTTCTCTTTTTGCTTTTCTCCTGTTAAAATATTTCTGAAAGCTGACAGAGACTCTGTCAAAAGGTTTCAAGGTGAAGAGGTATAATTTGTTTGGAATGTAATGAATAACTGTGCAGATGAAAATTGTACAGCCACACTGAGAGATTTGCTCAGGAGAAGAGACAGCAGCTTGTTTTGTGGGCTCTGCTGCATGTGCATGACAGTGGGCTTCATTTTGAAGACGCTTGCTTTTTGGGTAACCAAAAGAGATATTTAGGACATTAATATATTAGCTTGAAAGAGCACATTTCTGGCTGCCAGCAGACTTCCTGGTCAGCGGTTAATCTGCAGAAAGTGGTTTACGGCAGCATGGTGTGAGATAACTTTCTTTAAATGCTGGGGGGAAGGCTGATAAGTACAGTGCAGCTGATGCCGCTGTAAGAGAAAATTACAAACAAAACCAAACCAGAAGAGAGATCACTGAAGTTTACAAATGAGTAACTTTTATTTTCTGGTTCATTTTGAAAGAGTCTTTGGAGGTGTGTCATAGGAGCCTGCCTCTGGCTTGCCTTACTCATACAGTTGCACTGAAGTCAGTTGGCCTTCTTTGGTGTGTGGAGAGAGCACAGGCTTTTATTAATAGATGGCAGCAGTGTCTGCAAATGATCATTTCTGTATCCTAGGTCTGTCCACCTGGTCTCAGCATTCCAGATCTAGACGTCGGAGGACTTCGTGTTCCAGACATGAAGATCGGAAACCTTCTGAGGTATTTCTGGAATGTGATTTGCATTTTGTTACATCTATCAAGTACAAAGCCACATACATGTTCTGGTAATGGATCCGTTGCTTCTGATTTACATTTTCTTTTCTTTCTGCTACATTTTAGCTGGCATCTGCCCCACACCCCCAACTTTTTTTTTTTGGCTAGGAGTTGAGGGAGTTCAGCTGTTGGCACAGCCACTGCCAGCACCGCTTTCTGTCGGTGAATTTTGTTATAGTCTGACACCCATTCAGCATAGCTGTGTAGTCTTTCTTCTAGTATTTTAGGCATCAGGGTTTATTTGTAGCTTGATTTGTGAACAGTGAAAATAAACATTAGGTGCATTTATTGCATAGTTGGTATTGGATCTCAGTATGTGATCTTCGTTAAACTGCTTGTCAAACTAGAAGTCTGCTTCCTGACAGTTCTGACTTGTGTAGTGCTTTGAGGAAATCCTGTCAAGGGAGATGCAAATCTTTGAACTTTCCAGGATGGATCAGCTGTTAGTAACACATAAACGCTATCCAGTTCTTTGGAAGTTTTCTTGGTGAATCTCCCTGTCTTCAGGCAAATACTATGTGGCAGACTGTAGAGGCTGCAAAGAAAGCATTACTGTTGGGAGATGGAATTTCTTCATTTAACATACTTGCCCAATACATGTATTTCTGATGCATTAGTAAGTGGTTGATGTTGAGTAAAAACTTGCTTTATTAATCTCCTCAATGATGGTACGCCCAAGTCCCGGAGAAGAGTTTTCACTTGAAAAATCCCTCTTATTGCTCAGTGTGAGCTACACCAAGTCTTTTATTTAAATTTTTTCTTTTTCTTTTTCTTTTTTTTTTTTTTTGGTGAACGTGGAGACCCCCTGGTGACAGGCTTGCTTTCCTTAGTTATCTTTAGTACTTCCCTTAGAAGTAGCCCCTTACACACAGGTTTGAGATCCACCTCATGAAAAGCTATCCAGAAATAATTTGAGATAATTACAAATCTTGCTGTTGTTTTTTTGTGTACTTTTGCTTTCTCCCCGTTGTTGCATTTGTTGTCAGAATCTTTGCAGTTTTGTGCTGTTCTTTCTTGTCTTCTCAGCCTGAATAGGCTTCTCATACACATCCCTTTAGCTCTGTTTCCCTGCTCCCACTGCCTCCCTCCGTTTGCACTGTCTCTGCTCACCACAGCACACTGTTCTGATGAGAATTGTACTGGCAGGAAAGTGACACTTGCTCAACTCCCTGGGTGAAATCCTGCTCTCATTGAAGTTGGTGGCAAAATTCCCATTGACTTCAGCGTGGCCAGAGTTTCACCCTTCAGCTTTGAAGTGTTCAGTGCTTCTGAGAGCCAGCACTTCTGTAAGCTTTGCTTTGCTCGGGGCAGTCTGATTGCATCAGAAATTAGAGCAGAAAGAATGGTGTCACGGGGCCACTGGCCTGGGAAGAAGTTTCTTGGCTGCCAGGTGCTGCATTAGCTTGGTTTCTGAGGGAGTTTAGTGACAAATTTATCCGAGAGCCTGAGTTTCTTTTGGCTCTCCGATGGAGCAAGGTTTGCGTCCCATTTTATATTTTTAGGCTTCTTTTCACTTGACGTTTGATTGCTTTAAATCAAGCCACTTAGAAGTGCAGAATTCCCTGACCAGCTGTGTTTGTTTTGTGAGCCAATTTACTTTGTGGCTTGTTTTTTATTTCTTGATTGGAGCCTCACAGGGCTTGTAATTGGATTGTTTAAAATATTTCATCATATTCATTACCTGCATTCACGCTTTCCTTCATATGGTAATATTATTCTTTATTTTTTAATGTTGGCAGTTTTTCTGAACATGTGAAGACAAACGTTAAGAAAAATGTCATGATTTTGTGCTATTTTTTGACAAAGCCAGAGTGGAAACAGAAACAGACAGAGACAGAAGTGGGGTAGTATGTGTGTGATGGGAGGGAGGAGAGGTGCCAAGATGTGCAGTGTGGTAAGGCAAATCACACTTTTAAATATTCTCGGAAGTGTAGTTAACCATCAGTTTCACTGTTTCCCTGAAGTGCTTCCCAAAAATCTTAGGGAATCTATTGAGGTTTCAGGTGTGTGACTACTGTATGACGGAAATGGCTGTCCTGGGAGGCTGCCTCATCAACACTCTGCATAGATTGGGTTCTTCCTCAGCCCTAGGCAGCTGCTGGCTGGAGCTAAGGTAGAACAATGTGGCCATTGCTCTGGGACTGGGACATTAGGTCCCTTTGCCCCACTAGCAGCCCAGTAAGAGAATTTAGGAGCACTGCCCAGATAATGTCTCCTCCTTTGTAACTATTCAGCCTGAGGCTGAGTGGATGCAGAACCACGAAGTCTGCAGGGAAGCTTTTCTTAAGATGTTACCTATCTTCTTCTTGTCCTGTTGGTGCTTATTTTCTGACACCTGGTTGCTTTTTAACCCTTTCCTTTAAATATGGCGTTGAGCAGTTAAAAATGACTGGTTGTGGAGGTGAGGAGTGGTGAGAGCAGTTGTACTCTACAGCAGCCTTGCCTTGCAGCGAGAGCTGGATGGGGAGAGCTGGAAGATGCATTAACAAGTGCAGGCTTGTAGTTCTGCTGCCTGTGATAGCATCCTTTGTGTTCTGCAATGCTGACAGGCAGGGCTGATCAGGCTGAAGCTGCTACAGCAGTACCAGTGCTACAAGAGTGAATCCCTTTTTATTTCATTCTGTGACTTGTTGGAGACAGTATAACTGCTTGTTTATGGCTCCTAACCCAAAGGCTTCCAAACATCCTGCTTATTTTAGAGGTGGATGTCTTTGCAACGACAGAGTAAACTCACAGCTGTGATGCAGAGGTATCTGCATCTGACGGAACAACAGCACCTGTGCTGAACATGGAGCTGCCCCCACAATTCCAGTTTGGGTCTTATTTTATTTGATCTTTTGGGTTATTATTTTGAATACTTGCACAAAGAGTCATCTCCTTAGAATTTCCTCTTGTGGCTGGTCATGGTAGAGTCACGCCTTGATTTCTACCACAGGGAATTTCTAGAATGTCTTTGGATTAGTCAGAGCTCCAATAATTAAGAAAAAAAACCCCAAACCTTGGAGCAAAAGAGAGTCTTTCTTACGCTGCTGATATAAGACTCAGAGCTCCTGCAGCTTTTATTGCAGAAGGACAGAGGTGAAAGTGAATGGCACCTTCTAGCATTATGCCTCCAGTGCAGGGGGAGCACCAGGACTTGTAGTGGAGTTAGCTGGAAGTCATTCTATCAGTATTTGCACCTTCAGCCACCCCTTTCCCTGCAATGAAGCTAAACTTCTGTTCTGCAGCGGGCTGGGTTAGTTCAGTGGTGATACAGTGACCTTGTTATACGCTGTGCTCCATGGTTACCCTGAAGCTGTGAATCTTAGAGTGTAAATATCAAATGTCAGTGTCTCTATTTTTCTTTCTTGGTCACTCTCTTTGCAGGTGTTCAGAACGGACCTGATCACTGCCATGAAGTTACATGACTCCTTCCAGCTGAACCCTGATGAATACTATGTGCTGGCAGACCCCTGGAGGCAGGAGTGGGAAAAGGGAGTTCAGGTGCCAGTTAGCCCAGGGACCATCCCAGAACCAGTAGCCAGGTATAGTTTGAAGGAATGTAAATAAATACACAAACATTTATGCTAGCAGCCATATCTACATTGCCTTGGCTTCTTGAGCTGTGTTCCACAGTGTCTAGCTAGAAAGGTCTTGGTTCTCGGAGATGAAGAGCAACCTGCCTCAGCTTTTTGAATGCTCACAGAGGTCAAGAGTCAGGCTTGCTCTGACTGTGTGTTAAAATATGAATGTTAGAGAGTAATTTTTGGCATTACATTAGGATGGAGTGTGATGACAAAACCTTACAAATAGCTTCTATTTTTAAGTCCAGACTTGACCTCACTCAGCATTGCCAGGAGAGCCCTTGTCTAATGCTTCTTGTGTTTAGTTCCAAGCCATAAGTTCCTTTCAAGGAATAGTTAGACAGCCAGACTTAAGGGCTAGAGAAAACACAGCATTTAGTTTGATTTTTGTGTTATTTTTTTGGTTGTTTCATTTACTGCCTTAGGAAATGGTTTGTTGTACAACAGTTAGACAGCCAGACTTAAGGGCTAGAGAAAACACAGCATTTAGTTTGATTTTTGTGTTATTTTTTTGGTTGTTTCATTTACTACCTTAGGAAATGGTTTGTTGTACAACATTTCAGCTGTTTTAAGAACCATCCAGATGTGCATGTAACTAAATACATTAATGTGAGATTTTCTAGCTCTTATCCATGAAACCCTTATTTTCCTTAACTTGTTTGTTATACTTGGATACTGTTTTCTGTTTCAAATTAAACAGTTGTAAGGGCAGGAGTGTGTTGCAGCCCAGTTATCTATTCTGTGCTTAGCTGGGATTCGAGCTGTTGAAAGTGGGAAGAACAAGGATTATTGCTGTTTCATTCTACCAGATCTCTAGATCTGCTACATCTCTCTTGATTACTGCTGTTTAATTCTACTTGATCTCTTTGATTAAAGTCGAGGTTGGCCTGTAAGGTATTACCAAATGACCCACCAGTGCTGGTGGGGCCAGAACAGCCTGATCTCTGATATACAGCAAAAGATCATGGGTAATGCTACACTGCTTCTACCATCTTTCAGGAATGTTTAGCACTTCTTGTGTTCTGTGCAGCAGCCTGCACACCGCTGCACAGCCCCACTAGGTCTGTACACTGAGGAACTTAACTCGCACATCAGGTAGACCCTCTCCTTCTTCCAAACGATTGGGGGTGGAGGTCCAAGGACAACTTGACATTTTTCCTTCTGCTGTTCAATTTAGAACATGGGAGCATATTGTTTCCTTGCGGTGCTTGTAGCCTGCTCCACACTGATCTCAACCAGTCCCTACATAAATGCACACACGCTGGACATGTGTGCTCAGATTGTCATCTTCTCACTGCTTTCTCCTTCAGGCATCTCCCACAACTGCAGGATGGCTTGGGAGACCTGTGGACTTTAGCAGAGGGAGACTGTCCAGGGGATCCCCACCTTGTATCTTTCAGGGAGGTGGTTTGGTGGCTGTATCAGATCCAGGTACTCACTTAGGAGAGAGTTTTTGTCTGCCAGTGACCAACAGAGATGTTGCTCCAAATTTAAGGTATTAAAGGAAACGGAGAAAGGCAGCACCCACAGTTGTAGGTATCAGCACAGGAGGCATCACTATTTTTTAGCTGCTGAACTATCTTGTATGGTGCTGCTGGTGAGCACCTCGGAGTGGCTCTCTGATGCCTGATTATTGTTTTGCTTGGTCCCTCACAAAGTACTCAGAGAGCCCTGTGGTGGTGATGCTGGAGAGCTGGAACTGTTCTGTGCCTGATTGTGAGAGGGGAGGCAGATGCTCTGTAAATTGAACCAGAAATACTCAAGAAGTAGCTGATGTAGAACAGAGGCAAAATACAGTGCAGACAGCTGATGCCAGCAAGGTATGTAAGGGTGAATTAAAGGTTTTGGCTGGTCAGAGCAGCAGGGATAGGTTCAGAGGGGTGGGGAAAGGAGCGAGTCCATGTGATGATTGCATGTAAGCAGGGTCAGGAGGATAATGCAGTTGGATGAGTTTGTCGGTACGTAGCAAGTGTTGCATTTTTTTACTTCTTTCTATCAGCAATAAAGAGATGAAAATGGTTTGTTCTGAAGCCAAACCGCCTGTGCCACTAGAGTGGTATTTAGACAGCATGTGCAGGGTGCAGCCCAGAGGTTATACTTTCTGGATGGGGCAGTACTCAGGAAGGAATTTCTGGTACAGAAGATTTGGAGAGCAGTGCCCAGTTTCAAGTAAATTTCCTGTGAGCTTTAAGAGTCTGTAATATTTTAATACTGTGCAGCAAGACCAGAAACGGTTTGGGCAGTGCAGTTAGGCTGGCAAGGTCATTCAGATTTGTATTCTTCCACAGTCCCCTTCTGTACCTCGGAAGCCCCAAATTCAGCATTTGGCTCTTGCTCACAGTTGCCACCATATCTCAGATTGTTGTCTGAAATAAGCTAGATGAGGGAAAGATTTAGGGCTGTGCAGAAGACTGAAATAGGTAGAGGGTTTACTGAGATTAATGTGTGCAGATGCAGTAGCGGCACATCAAGGTCTTCTGATAGGAGGAGGAGGTGTTAAAATGTTGGACCTCAAATGGAGGCAGAACAGGGTGGAGGATGTCCTGCTTGTTGTGGAGCTTAGCCCATTCCCAGCAGAAAGTTGTGTGTACATGGAGCGGTGTTATCTCTTCTCTGGTAGCACTAGCTCACCAAAAATCAGCTACACTGGTGCTGCAGGGGGCAGTCACTTGGCAGCGTGACCTGTCGCTCCTGGAGGTACCAGCCTTACCTAGTGAAGTGGATTTGATCCAAACTGAATTTCAGTGTGCGCAATTAACTAAGAGAAAGTGCAGTGTCCTCTAGTGAGGGAACTGTGCTGCAGGATGGAGTTACCTTGCAGTTTGGAGGCAAGTCATCAGCCTGCTGGTAGAACAACTGCTGTCCTTCGTGAACTGGGTGGTTTTGCCCCCAATTCCTGGCTTTGCAAGGTTGTGGCATTGCAGGAATCTGACCTAGAACAAGTGATGTGTTGTAGGTACTTCACTGTTTCCTGAACCAATGCCTGTGGTCGAACAAAAGTTCCGTTGGCTTGCAGCTAAAATACACTTTCATGGCTGGTTGTTGGCCAGCTGGAAGCCTCCACAGCCTGAGAGAAGGTAGTTTCATCCGTGGCTGATTAATATTTGCACTTGGCCCAGCATGGCCTAAGTGAATGTGAAAGAGGAATTGCAGACCCAGGATGCCAGAGCTTGGATCTGCTTGGGTAACTGGAGGTGAAGCTAGTGCAGGTTACTGATTTTCTGTGGAAAGGTCTTCCGAATTTCATAGGGATGTGAATTCCTTAGCTAAACATGTGCACACACACACCCCACCCCCCCTCAAATGCATCAGGAAGTACTACTTTTTTTCCTTGAATTTTCATGATCTTGGTATTGTAGATCTTCAAACAGGTAATGTAGTTCAACAGATTGACTTAAAAAAGGCTGTAAACCAGAGTTTACAACATCTGTGTGTATGGCGGCTATCACGACATGAATACAGTGTTCCCACTTTAGCTTTAAACAAGTGTGAATTTCAGGTAAGACTAAGCACAGCTCTGTCCTGTAATGTTTTCATTTTATTTAGGATTCGGGTAATGAACTGGGTTTCTAGACAACTCCAATTAACATCTTATAATACCGACAGTCCATTATGGAAGTGCACTGTACTGCTGTCTCTTCCCTCAATGGGCATGATAATTGCTTAGGTGGTCAGATGAGTGCTGATGGTGGTTAGTCACTTAAAGTGAGGCAGTTTGAATTCTCTAGAAGCAAGTCTCAGAGCATCCCAGCATACCTGATATCCTCTTGTCTGTCTGTTTTAGGGTTGTGTCTGAGACGAAGGCCGTCACATTTACACGCCCCAGGAAGTACATTGTTTCGTCAGGGTCGGAGCCTCCGGAGCTGGGCTATGTTGACATTCGAACCTTAGCAGACAGCATGTGTCGCTACGATCTCAATGATGTGGACGTAGCGTGGTTGCAGCTTGCCAATGAAGAATTCAGAGAAATGGGTGAGCAATGAGTGATAGTGTTTTTGCATCCTTTATTTTTAAATCTGGCAGGTTTAAGAATAATTTGAGGGAGGGCAGCAGCAGGAAGAGAGAGTAATCATACAAGTTGGGGTAGCCACGGGAAACCACACCTGATGTGATCAAGCCATAAGATACAGGCTTTTGTAACTGCTGAGTAGTATCTGTTTAGACCAGGTCAGAATCTGGCCACATGGTGGGGTTTTTTTTCCCTCTGCTGCTCCTTCACAAGGGAATTCTCCCAGAGTTCCTGTTTTGCCTTCAGGCTTCTTGAAGAGGACATCAGACAGACCATTCGTTGTTTTCGCAGTTAGTCCTTTCCATTTATGTATGTATTTTTCTCTGTGCACATACCTGTATCATCTTTTTAGCTAGCAATGTGGAGTGTGAAGAAGGTAGACTAGGAGTCTTGGAAGGTCTGGAGAGGGTAACACCAGCCCAGTTGCACAGGGAACAAGACATTAAGGAATTCATGTAGTGATTCATTGGAGGAACCTCCCAAACCTTACTGTGACTGTGGGCTCCCGTTCGGAAGCAGGAAGAGGAGATGTTGCAGCGGGAGCAGCTCTTCCTTTTTATGCAGGATAACTTGTGCATGGGAAGGGACAAGAAAGCAGGGCAAGAACAGGAATGTTGGTAAGGTTGGGTTATGTTTCAGCATTGTGGCAGTCCCTTACTCTGGGTTACAGAATGGTCATAGGGGTTTTACCTGGCTGTAGCCCACATGCGGCATGGAACAAGACCTGGTAAACCAAAAACTGACCATTCAGAACTCTTGAGTTAAGCCCACATACTGAAGGAACAGGTGACACAGTCATGACTTGGTCTCTTACCCAAGCCTTTTTCCAGATCTCAAGTCAGGCCTGCTCAGGTTTAGCATTGGACTTAAGTCAAAACAGTTCATAATTCAAGAGTTTAAGTTACTTTTCCAAGTTACCTTCAGGAAAACAGCAGCAGCAAGTCCCCTTTGCTTTCTTCAAACAAAATGAAAAATACTGTTTATGATTTTCAGTTGATGCCCATCTGTCCAGTGTAGATAATCCCTTTGTCCGTCTGTCTTGCCAGAACCAGAGGAGGGCTGCTGCAGTGTTACACTGGGGTGTGAGTGGGGGAGCTGCGTGAAGCCCTAAGGTGGCCCTTCTACTTGTTTCCTCTTGCTATCCTCCAACTGCTCCATGTGGGTAGTATTGGAGGCATTGATCCCTGCTGCAGGGATTTACCTGCCAGTAAGAGAAGCTGGAAGTACTTCCATAGAGCGTTTGTTTTTGACCTGCAGGAGCTAGAGAGGTTTTTAATTCTTCGTTTTGTGGAGTTTATGGCTCAGTTATTCACAGGGAAATCTGAAAGGAGGATTTTCTTGTTAAAACACGCATCATAAGGTTGCTATCTTCTGTATGTCACAGAAAACATTAAGTATTAGACCAAAAGTGGGATATCCTAAGTCTGTGCTTCATTGTAGTGATTCAACTATATGGAAATTCTTGTGCTAAACTTACTTAGCAAAAGGAAGATGACTGTTGGCAGTAACATAGCTGTCCTGGTTTCACTGGGGCTTGTGTGGCATGATCGTGTGGTAACGGTCGGCGTAGCGCCAACCTGGAAGTATTATGTCCAGCTCACTGTCATGGCAAGTGAGAGATGGAAGCCAGAGGGGGAAGCACCATGCTCTTTTTTATTATCTTTCCTGCTGCTTCTGTGATAGATATTTTTGTGGTCTATAATGGTAATATAATTAACAAAGATAGGTTATAGAATACTATAATACAGTCAGCCTGCAGCTGTGGTGTCATGAATAATTTTCTCATGGATCTCGTTTGAAAAGACCAAGTCCCAGATTAGATGGTGTATATAACAATAAATATTATTGTCCCAGATTTGACGTTGCATTTATTACAAGTGTGCTTTCACTTGTTAAAACAAGCTAATTTATTGCCAGTTGGGGTTGCACCCTCTTGGGTTGGGAGTTACGAAAAAGCCAGCAGTTGTTGTTAGAAATTGCAAGTTTGCTGTAAGTCTTGCAGCAGATATTGTCAATAATTTCCTCCCTCTGCCTCCATCACTTTTGGTTCAAAACACTCTCAAATCCTTCACCAGCGAGTCAACATCTGAGTTGCAGAATTGAAGCCAAAGCCATAGACAGGGCTGTACCGGAAGGAAAAATGAGAACAAGACCAGGAAGCCAAAATCAGTTTATGGAAATTTTCCCCAGTATTTTGAAAGATTGGTTTGAATATTCCACTTCTGTTAGGTTAATACAGTTATAGCACAACTTTGACTTTATTTTCCACTTTCTCTAGTTCATGCTGGAATAAGCTGAGGTTGTCTAGGAATGAAATGTGCATGCGGGGGGGTTGGCTGTATCTACTCAGCTGTTAAAAAAGAAGCTGGAGCTGTGTGTTATCGCTCTTTCTCCTGCTCCCCAGGGATGCCTGAGCTGGACGAGTACACAATGGAAAGGGTCCTAGAGGAGTTTGAACAACGATGCTATGATAACATGAATCATGCTATTGAGACGGAAGAAGGACTTGGGATTGAATATGATGAAGATGTTGTCTGTGATGTCTGTCAGTCTCCAGATGGAGAAGATGGCAACGAAATGGTGTTTTGTGACAAATGCAATATTTGTGTGCACCAGGTATGGTGGCCAGGGCACAGTGGGGGGTGTAGGGATGGTGACAGAAACTTTTCCAAACCATTAAAGATAAGAGTGGATTTTTTCCGGTGACATTGATCTATTCAGTTGCACAGAGGTCATCATCGAGCAATGGGATGAATTCAGAAATTATGTAATTGACTAGAATTGTTACAGGCGATTCTAGAAGTATCATGATAAGAAGGTTAAAAGTAGTGTTGTTTGTCTGTGGAGGAGTTACAAGGTAAGGAGTTGCCTCTCCAGAACAGACGTGTGTTGTTACATATTCTCACCTGGTCACTTCTTGTGCTATATTCATATCATTTCTGCACACTTCTGGGGCTGACATGCCTTCAGTATCAGTAACTGAGGCTCAGCAGGGAGGGGAAAAAGGGTTTTCAAGCAATCAGTAGGGACACAGGGAGGATTTATTATAGTAATTTTAATTTAATGGAGAACTTACAGAGCTGAGCTAATGAAGCACTATTATGTGCTACCTTTTTGTGCCATTTAAAAAGTCTTCAATTTTAGCATATCTGTTTCTGCGGATGCTTCTTTCTGTAGCAGGTGCCTTCCTACCAGTCTGTCCTTCCTTCCCAGCTCTAAAAAGTTTGCTTTGTCATTCATTGTTTGGAAAACTGTGGTCTTGTGAGCAAGAATGGCATTTTCATGTATGTGTTACTTAAATGCATTTGTACTAATGATAAAGAAGTACGCCTGCAAGAGCTGTGAGGTACAGATCGCTTTCTTGTGAGATACTCAGTGAGGTGGATGTTTTTAGACCTGTAGTGGTTCTCTTTCCTTAGTCTCTGATCACATCAAATCTGAAACTTAAGAGGGTTAAAACTGACCGTAATGTGGACAGAGGTGTCCATAAAGGTGCAGTTTCTGAAAGAAGTGATCTTAATTAGTTGCTGTTCTGCATTTTACCCTCTGAATAAGAAGTCAAACCTGATGCTCCTGAGTTTCATTGAGTACTGCACAGCCAAGCTCCTCAATTGGTGATTCTAGCCTTGTGATTTAGGTACAGCCCAGCCCCTGTTACGTGACTCTTTGTGATACTGAACTTCATGGGAGCTGGCTTCTGGCAGGGTTGTCTGTTGGGAGTCCCCTTGCTGTTCAGGCTGGCAAATGCATTTTTCTTTTCCCAGGTGACGCAAGCAGTGGTTTTTGCCTAACAGCTGGTTGTGACATCTGATCTTTCTGGGGAATGAATGGGTAATGAGGTTGGCTAAGTTTTTGAAAGCATCCTGACATCCTCCACAAGCTGAAGTGTCTGTAGTGTTAGCAATCCCATAAAAACTGTTTGAAAGTTGTGAGAGGCTACATGTAAGCAGCTAAAAAGTAACAGAAATTCATGTTGTTCCCTTGTTTTCTTTCCCCATGGAATACAGGCATGCTACGGGATCCTGAAGGTGCCAGAAGGCAGCTGGTTGTGCAGGACCTGCGCGCTTGGTGTTCAGCCCAAGTGTTTGCTGTGTCCCAAGAAGGGTGGAGCCATGAAGCCAACTCGGAGTGGCACCAAGTGGGTCCACGTTAGCTGTGCTCTATGGATTCCAGAGGTAGGTGCTGATCCTCTGGGAGTGCTGGGCTGCTGGGGTTCCGGGAGAGATACATTATAAAAACATGGTTCAACTTCCTGTGTGTTGCTACAGTGAGCTTAACATATATATGGTGCTTCTCAGTAAAACAGTATAAAGGATTTTCAATAAGGTGTAAAGTCTGGCAGGATGATCACATTCCAGAATGATGATCTATGAAGAAATTATATTACCTTTGTCAACCAAAATTAGACCTCAAAAAATGCTGGCAGATCTCCTTTAACAAGGACACAAAGTACTACTTTATTTTGTGAAGGGAGCATTAAAGGTAGATCAGGAAGGTTTGGATGTAGCAGTGAGAGCTCCTGTGGGTTCTTATTCTGCATGATAATTTCAGAATGGTGGCTTCACCTTGAAACTGTTTTGTTCATGCAGTGAGGAACTGATGTTTTTAAAAGGGAATTGTAATTTTTTTATTTCCTTACAAATTGAGGTACTTGGAACATGCTCATTTTGCACATGCACACAAGGAATTAGATTTCTTTGATAAATCCCTTTCCAGTTAACAGTGTAATGGTCACTCTGTGGTTTTTAACCTTTTTTTTCTTTTAGGTGAGCATTGGAAGCCCAGAAAAAATGGAGCCCATTACAAAGGTGTCTCACATTCCCAGCAGCAGATGGGCACTGGTGTGCAGCCTTTGCAATGAAAAAGTTGGAGCTTCTATACAGGTAATTTAATTCCACAGATATCTCTGTGTTTCGTTTTGTCAGTTTTTAGTAGATAAATACACAAAACTTGTATCCGCCATAAACTTTGATTTCCTGTTTGCTACTATGGACTTAACTGTATAGAGTGCTTTCAATGTTGGCATGTTCTTACTGTCTAGTCAGATTTGAATAATAATAGCTAGGTCATCTATCTGCTAGTCCATATTTAGTGACTTCTAAGACAAGCTGGGTATTTCAATGGGAGTTGTGTGTAAAGCAGTTGGTTTCACACCACCAACTCCCATTCTTGTGCCAGTGCCAGTTTGTCTCACTGCATACTTCTGAAATTCTCTCTGTAGTTTCAATTGCATTTGGGTTCAGCCTTTCTCACCATAGCCTGTGAACTGTGGCTGTTAAATAACTGAAATGATCTGCACCAGGTTATTTCAGACCAGGCAGTGTCAGTGCATGTGCATAGTTACATTCAGTTGTTGCCTGTAAAGCACTTGCATGTCCTCTGCAGTGGAAGATCACTCAGAAATGTTAAATAATCATTTTAAGACCATTTCAAGAATAATTTTAAAATTAGATTGAGAACATGCTTTACCAGGCCCCGAGGTTTTGAAAGAGGAGATACTTGGTTTCTTGAAACACAAAAGAAAACTTTGACCTAGCTTACTCAATACCAAATGACTGGAGAGCATGAAGACATGTCACCCGCTCTGAAGAAGTAGAGCTCTGTCTGTTGTTTTGTGACTGGCCTTACGTTGCAGGGTCCAGGATGGTGAGACCAGCATTAAGACACTAAAGTCCCGCTCTCCTTTTACGTTAGATTTTGTCCATTTCCTTTTTCCCCTCTGCTCTATTTGATGAGGTTGCCAGCAAAAGCTGTAAACCAGCAGTGCAGCAGTAGTTCCAGTGAAACCTATCAGTCCATTCCCATTTAAGGAATGTATAAAATAGTAAATGTTAAATAAATCTGTCCACGGCATATAAATTTGCGATCGTAATACCTCCTTGCAGAGCTGTCCCTTCATTTTCGTCTTCTTACTTGGTGGAAGCTGTTTTGTCCATTCTGTGGGGTAACTCAAAGTAGTTTAAGTTGAATGCTTGAGTGTTGACGTATCTCAGTGTGGTGGAGAGGGTGGTGTCCTTCCATATTTCTTCTCCCTTTCTAGTGCTGACACAGGAGGACATGCAGACATGACAGCTGCCACTTCAGACAGCTCTGCATTTGGTATTATGGGGAAAGAGACAAAAAACTGCAGTTGTGCCTGACATCTTATAGCAGTTGTGTAAATCTTTGGTATTGTTAAAGCTAGCAGTGAGAAATACATACATTTGTGTTGTGAAATTTTATACAGCAGAGAAGAACATTATACAGAGCGACTGCAGTGGAGAGGAAGTAGCATTAACTGGGGAGACTGGGGGAGATGGATTCTCCAGAGATGCTGGGAGATAGGCACAGCAAGCAGAAAAGCTGGCAGCTGGAGTGTGTGTGAGGCTGGGCAGGGAGCAACTGTAAGAAGCTGGGAAAACCGAGACACTGTATTCTCCCAGTTTCAGCAGATTTCCCCCTGATGAGACAGGCGTCTCCTGTTCTCTCAGTAAAACATCAGCCACACTAAGCTAATTATTCTGAATGGGAGCAGCGTGGAAACCATGGCTGGAGTACACATCTGGACTGTGCGGTGTTCCAGCAGGGCTGCTTTTGCCCTGCTGCTTGGTAACAGGAAAGGGCTAAAGATGGCTTGGTAATTTTTTAAATTCCTTTTATATGTTAATTTTATTAAATAATGTTCATTTGAAACTTCTGCAGTTTAAACTCTGCTGTACCTTTATATGTCAGCTGGCTGTTAAGCAGGAAAACCCCAGCAGAGAAAGATACTTGGCTTTTTTACAAAGCACTGTATAAACATCCTTGTACAGTGCATTTATTTCTCTTGAAGGTTAGATGACTTGGGTTAAGCATAGTTTTGTTTCCTCCTAGTTAATAGCACCAATGTTCATTTCCACTCTAAATTCACTTCACTGGAGGCTGAGGTGTGAGTTGATACAACTGCATATGTATGCCTGAGGGTATATACATACACCGTATTTAAACCTTTCAGTTGTGGCTGGTGATAGCTATGACAGCAGTTTGCAAGAGGAAGTTACATATAAATGAAATGAAGTGCTAAATCAGCTGAACTACTGCCCATCATGCCATGATGGCTGGATTCACAGGGAGGGAAGAAAAAGGACAGAAAATGGAATTTCCTGTTCTCCTCACCTCCCAGGTGAAGCAAAGGCTGCAGTTAGTGAAGTAGTGATTGACAGCGATTTAATATTTGACATTGTAAGGATAATGGGAAGAAAAAGAAAATTCCCCTTGGTTGAGGCCTTTTGGGTAGCATAGGTGCAGGTGCTAGGAAAGACTTTTAATTAAAAGTATCAGACTGACCTGGAGCCCCCAAGATGTTTTTCCCTCTCTTTTGCTGGCACAGCCAAAGGGGAATGATTTCCTTTGTGTAACACTGCTTTACACATGTGGCTCAGTGCTGGTGAGAACGCTCCTCTCATGGATTTGCTGGTTATTGAATAGTGTGGCTGGGCGAGGGAGGGGTTAACCACTTCTGTCCCACCGGGCCACTTCGTCCTTACCTGGCCCAAAAGCACAAAATCGTAAACCTAATTAAAAGAGAGCAAGGAAGTACATGTAGTTTACAGGCAGAGCACGGTTACAGGGTTGTTCTTCCAAAGCAGTCCTGGCTGCATGAATAGTTTTAGGCAGTGTGGCTTCTTAAATTTGTATTTGATTAATTTTAATTTAATTTGTGTAGTGTTCGGTGAAGAATTGCAGAACAGCTTTTCATGTTACCTGTGCATTTGACCGTGGCTTGGAGATGAAAACCATCCTGGCAGAGAACGATGAGGTGAAGTTTAAATCATACTGTCCCAAGCACAGCTCCACCAAGAAAGTGGATGAGGAGACCTTCAGTGAAAGCCCAGGCCAGGAGAATGGGAATGGGATTCAGGACAGCTCTCTTCCCGTCCACATTGACCCTTTCCACAGCATGGCTCAAAACCAGGAGGAGGCCCACAGAGTCAGCCTCCGCAAACAGAAACTCCAGCAGCTGGAGGATGAGTTCTATACCTTCGTTGAGCCTGTGGAAGTGGCTAAAGTGCTGCGGCTGCCAGGGGAGACGGTGGAATTCCTTTACCAGTACTGGAAGCTGAAGAGAAAAGCCAACTTCAACAAGCCTTTGATTACTCCAAAGAAGGATGAAGAGGACAATCTGGCCAAACGAGAACAGGATGTTCTGTTCAGAAGACTGCAGCTCTTTACGCACCTCCGGCAGGATCTAGAGCGGGTAAGGCACAGCACTGCCTGCCCGTACTTAAGCTGCATTGTCCTTTGTTAGCTGGGTTTCTAAACTATGCTTTCAGTTACTGCCTTTGCATGCAGGTACTTCATGCTGCATCCGCACTCAAAATGGTATCATCAGAGAAGACCATGAACACTAGATTTCTACAGAGCACACTGGTTAGCCATTCCAAACAGAGGGTTAGTTCAGAGGCCAGCAGGTCTCGCTGGTAGTACCCAGTCTCCCTATAAGCACTGGATTGTTGTATTTCCGCATACCTGGAGCTTTTCTAGCTTTTAAGGGCTTTCTCTGCTCCTTCATCTGGTGCACACGAAGGAAAAGATTATGAACCTTACTTTGATTTGCAGCAGATCTGTGTTTTCATTGACACAGCACAGCATTGACACATACAGACACTGGTTTAGGAGGCATGTGATACTGCACTCAGGTTTTGAATGTTTAAAGAGCAGTTCAGTAAGATCAGTTTGGTATTTTAAGTACATCTGATCTTGTAATGACCTGAATTCCTTCCTCTTGGAGTTATTTGGGTTTACTAGTAGAGTTTAAGATATGTTAGAGCCAGAGTACTAAAATAATTCTAGCTTTTCATGTCCATACAGTATATGGCTTGTATAGGCCATGTACAGGACCTGGCTCAGGGGCTCCTACCTCAGGCACAGCAACCTGTGGGTGAACTGGAGCCTTTCTTCCAAAGTATTACATAGTCTTTAAATCAGGACAGCTGGTTTTCATTCATCTACTGCATTCTTTGTAAAGCGTCCCAGTGGTTAACCACTCTTCTAAGGAATCATTGCAATTTTACTTTGGAAGTTTTTTTCTGTAGGTTCAACTTGAAGCCCATGACCCTTCTCTATCTTGGACATACAGAAAAAAAAGCCTAAGTTTTTTTTTCTCCTTTTCAAGATAATCAAGTTACCCAGCTTTATGAGTGACATTAGTGACAGTGTCATCCATCTAGAAACAGTCTGAAATCATGTCATCCAGTTTATGGAAAAGGTACTTCGATGGACGTGACATAGTTGTTATGCAGCTGGGATCGGACAAGGCAAAGAATAAATAAGGCCAGGGACTGTGTCAGAAAGGGGACCAGCCAGACAAATCCCTGCTAATTCAGATCCAGAGAGTAATGACAGTTAGCTAAACATACTGGCTCTCATGGGACTGGAAGCAGACCTCAGCACACACGGTCACATGTACTCAGTGTCTCCTCCTCAGTGGCTGTGAGACCAGCCTACAAGGCTGTAATGTGCAGGGCACCACACTGCTGCACCACGCTGAGTGAGGAGCCCTGGAAACACCCACATGGACCTCTCAGCAGTTCCTTCCACTGGGAGAGAAGGAACTAATGAGCTCTAGGAGAATAATCTCTGAATTAAATAGTATTTAAAGACTCTTTTGTAAGAAATATATTCAAGAAGGTTAAAATTTAGATATATTACTAACTTGTTTGAATGGTGTATAGTACTTAAACTGAATTAATTTGAAGAGCAGATTGACAACATCGTAGAAACACAGGTCCTGTAAAACTCACAACTTGATGTCTTCTAGGTGCGTAATCTCACTTACATGGTGACCCGAAGGGAAAAAATCAAGAGATCTGTTTGCAGAGTTCAAGAACAGATATTTAATATCTACGCAAAGCAGCTGGAACAAGAAAGCGTTTCAGGTATGCTTCAGTGTTGTCTTTTTCACCTAACAGCACAGGTACAGTCATTGAAGGGTTTGGCTACAGGCTAGTAGCTAATTTTGAAGGACAAACAGGACCTCATTTATTCTCATTAAGATCTTGTGTAGTCCACCATGCTTCAGCAGATTGGAAGATAAGATGAGAGTGGGTGGAGCTCTAATGGTGGGCACATTGTTATAGGAACTGGTAAGTCTATGCTCTTGTCCAAGGGGCACCAAGTGGCTCGTGGCTTCATCTTCTGTCTGGTGTGGTTCTTCAATGACTCCTTGTTACAGGCAGACATGACTTAGGAGGTACCATATGGTACCTGAATGCAAGTCTGTGGTTTCTTAGTGCCACTGCATTAGTGTTTAGCATGTGCTTCTTTGCATCACAGATGGCTGTTAAAAGAAATGAATTTTGAAAAGGTAGCACTTTGGGTTTTTTTCTGCCTAATTTCATTGACAGTAGTCGTTTCTCAGAAAGATTAATATCCTCAAAGTTAACTGCATTAACTAGATGATTGTTAAAGTATTCAGTAACAATAAATCACATTTTAGGCAGAATCAATCAGATTCACTTGCTGGTTGCTTCCCCACCCTGGAATCTGTCTTTAGTGGCTACAGTAGTGCTAGGATTTACATCTGCTACAAGTGTGGGATGCAGCACAGCTACCGGAAAGCAAACTACGCCAGCAGTATGTTGCGAAACCAAGACATAGTCACATAACTGTGATGTAAAGGTGATGGATAGACAACCAAATACCCATTGATTGTCAAAGAATACACCAGGTTCTGTGAAGAACAGAGTTAAAATAGGTATATTCAAAAGTGGTATTTACCCAGATGTGGAATTCCTTGACTTTAACTTACTTTGTTTACGTGTAGGTGTGCCTTCCTCATTCTCCTCCATGGAAAACACAGTGCTGTTCAACAGTCCATCTTTGGGCCCCAATGCCCCTAAGATAGAGGATCTGAAGTGGCATTCTGCGTTCTTCAGGAAACAGATGGGCACGTCTCTAACCCGTTCCTTGAAAAAAACACACAAGAGGGACAGAGTAAGGGTCAGCTTGGGGAATGACAGCAAAGCCATGCTGAGGCAGCCCAGCCAAAGGGAGGGCAGTGCAGCTCCAGGGAGCTTTTTACATTTTGACAAGACCTTTGCAGAAACACGGATTGCATCAGCGCAGCAGAAAAATGGCATAGTTATACCAGACCACAGAAAAAGCAGAGACAATCATCCACAGTGCGAGGTGACCAAGGCAGAACTAAAAGAAAAGACTTCTAAACACAACCACAAACCACTTAGACCTACAGAACTTTCTCAAAGGCAATCGGAAAATAAAAGGGCTGTGAACCACTCCAGTGGTAGGTCAGCACCTGGCATGCGGAAGGATATAGTGCCTAAATGCAACGGGGGTCTTGTCAAAGTAAACTCTAATCAGACAGTAGTTCAAGTGCCTACGACACCCACGAGCCCAGTGAAAAACTGGGGCGGATTCCGAATTCCAAAGAAGGGGGAGAGGCAACAGCAGGGTGAGAGCCCAGAGGAGACCTGCTGCCAGAACTCCAGCTACCCCTACCTGGGCAGAGTTTCCCCGAAGGACAGGGCAAAAAGCAAGCTGAAGCCTGACAGTGAGAATGATGGGTACATCCCTGATGCCGAAATGAGTGACTCAGAGACTGAAGTGGCCGAAAAGAAGTGCCGGCAGCAGAGGCTCAGTCCAAACAGCCCTATCAGCAGAAGGACGGACATTATCAGGAGAAGCATCCTGGCATCCTGACTGGACACAGGGACACGGAGTCACTGCCTACAAGCCAACTCCACATTATTTATTGGTTTGAGAGAGGAGAGTTCTTAGACCTAGTTGCAGACAGTGCTAAGTTGATAACCCGTTATTCCTGAGCTGTGTAAACATGTTTACATGCACTTAAAGCTGTTTTTTCCACCCTTTCATTCTGTGAGAAGTTTGAATCTCCTTTATTTGCAACTTCCCTGAGTATGCAGAGGAATGATGTCACTACCAAGATGGGATTTGTGATGAACGCTAAAATAAGTCACAGAAACCTCGTAAAAGGGGCTAGGGTGGGTAGGGGGCAGTAGGCTGCATTCATCCCTTTTAGCTAAAAAGCACTGATAAAATTTTACTCCCTTCCTGTCTTCTGGAAAAGCACAAGCTCTTAATTTGTATCTGTTGCGTACTGAATGGTAGATGGTTGTTAAACCATACTGCACTGCTAAATATCTCATTACAAATGGTCACCTTGGATGGTGGTAGTCTTTCTCCTCTCTTTGTAGATGTTTCTTGTTGCATTCAGTTTCAGCAGAGGAGGCAGCTCAAACCCGTCCGTAAACTCCAGAGTTTACATGTACATATACCTATGAGGTGACCAGATTTAACCATGATGTTACGCTAGAGGAGGAGGAAGGGACTGGTCAGGGCTGCAGCTGCAGCAGCAGGGAAAGACTCAGACTGAGCATGAGGACATTCTGAAAATGGCTCAGTTCCGAGAAGGGGAGGTGGGGAGGAAGCTTGTGGGTTACAGCACCCCACGAAATAACCCACCACCGTTTAGTCAGTCACTTGCCTCTGGGAGTATGGTGACAACTCCAGAGAGAAACTTCAAAGGCACTAGTTGGTAGGATTTCCCAAAGCCCACCGCAGATGCACTAATGGTACGTACTGGGAAAGCCAGGCTTAGGACACTAAAGGGTTGCTTTAAAATGGACATGAATATATATTTTTAAATAGAGTAAAACGGAAAGGCAATAAATTGTGATTAGCTCTTTACAGTCAAATGAAGGAAAAACGATTTCATTCTATTCTGGACTTGATTTGATGGAAGAGGGATCTCGTATGCTGGTTGTATACTTTTTTAATAATTGCAAATGGCAATAACTAGTAAGCTAGGAGCAATAATATGAACAGATCATTAGGGTACTGTTGGGCCAAGTAGACTGCACATCTAACAGTGGAGTGTTAGAAGCCTGCAAGTTTTGGAATTCTGCGTAGCTGTTAAGTCAGGTACGTACTGGTGAAAAAGCTGAAGCAGCAGTGTGTTGCACAAAGTCAGGCATAAAGAACCCCCTCCTTTCCTAGCCCTCTTAAATACTCTTAGCCTGCTCTTACATCCCCTCACTTTTTAATGTTAGAGCCTTGCCTCTTGAGCAGGGAACATTTAAAGTCTAGCAGAACTCTGCAATAACTGAGTCTTCCAGAGGATTCAATCAATCAAACAAATAAGGCTTTTTAACACCCTGTCTTGCTATGCAAGTTATCACTTAATCAAGTATTTCAATTGAACTATCTATAGTTTTGCATCCCTATCTGTAGTTTTACAACTTCAAAATCTCACCCTATAGAGGGAGGGGGATTGTGCATAAGATAGTGTACTTTTAAAATAGCATTGCTTGTCCCTAGAAGTTAACGTCAGGACTTCCAGAGGTGAAAGTCAGACAGCACTGGAGAATCTGAAGTTATGGAGTTATTCTTGGGATTTGTTAGAAGTACTTAATCGACCACTGCCAAACAGACAACAGGTGAATGTAGGTAGGTACTGCTCAACATGCAGCAAGGTTTTCCAAATAGGCACTGTGTTTTTCTGTAATAAGAAAGCTTGTAATCATATAGGGAGTAGTTTGTCAAGCCATAGAAGGAGTCATCTAAATTTTGATGCTAAGTAAACATTTAATCTCATACCAGATTGAAGGAGGTACCTTGTTAATTTGCACTCTGATGAACGCTAAGGTTTTGCAGAATTGATGCCTTACCTGTTCTGCTCCCCGCTGTTTAGGTTAATAAGCTTTCTAACATTTGAAGTTAAACTGAACCAAAACCAAAAAGCTATAGGACTGCAGGATGCTCAGCTTTGTAGGTTTGTCCCCCAACACTTCGCTCTCAGCAGAGGAAGTACAGCAGTGACAGTACAAACCTGCCCCTGTGTGTGATTGCGATAGAACCATTTGCTGCATTTCTGGTTTTACAAGCATTCCCTTCCCTTGTGCAGACTGACCAACAGATCTTTTGACTATGATTGGTGTATTCTGTCCAACTGTAGGCTAGTTGAACTTCTGTAAAGTTGCCTGGAATGCCATTTCTTAAGCTCCAAACTCACACAGACCTAAATGAAGGGTTATCCGTATTGTGTATAAATCTTAATTTCAGAGATTTGAGAAGATTTGTCATTACATTTGTAAAATCTTGTACAGAAGATTTTTCACTATGTGCCTAGCTTTGGTGTCCATTCAGCTGAAATTAATTAAGAAAGGTGCATGAAGAGAAACAGATAGAAATAAAAAGTATATGTAGAGATGACTATTTTATATTACATGGCCCAATCTGTATTTATTTTCTCCCTTTTTTGAAGTATTTATAAAGACCTAGTTGAAGACAGCTGTATTTTTTGTTAAAATACTCAGTAGACTTGTGCCTTTTTGTCTGTATGTGAATAAACGCTGTACATTTTTGCAGTATCCTTGCCCAGTGTTTCAGAATTCACAGCAGTTGTGTTGTTTGGGTTTTGACATAAATACTCCACTGCAATGATACGAAAAAGCTTTCATGGTTAAAATCAGCATTTAATTTGGATTATTACAACTATTAAAATGCAAAGGAAGGCAGGGTTTTTTTTAGGAAGAGTATAGAGTTTTGTTACTAACAGCTGTGCCTGTTCCATCAACAGAAAGTTGTCTGCTTTTTCCTTGAGATCCTCAAAGAGATGTTGCTTACCTCAAATAGTTTACAGTTGTTGGTATCTGATGTCCTTCCAACATCCATCATCTTCATACGTATCTCACTGAAGAGGAACCTGAAGCTCTTCAGGATCAGTATGCTGAATTCACTCTACCAACTGCCTCTAGTCAAGCAACACTGACAGAGTGTTTGCTGCTGCAGCAGGATCTTGTGGAGACAAAGCATGCAGGGCTTCCTCTAAACTCAAGATGCAGAAGCATGGAACAGACTTGGAGCAGAGCAAGAAAAGAGGAAGGCTGCAAACGCGTATGTCTAGCAATACATCCTGAAAAACAGCTATGGGCAAGTAATTTTTCTCAGATCTGTACTTGTATCACATGCACTCCCATTGCCGGCACTGCGAGTGGCACCCCTCAGCGTGTTTCAGAGAATGAGGATTAAAGGATGACTGCAAGGAGTTACTAGTACAAGCTCATCAAGGTGCGGGTAAGAGTCTGAAAGATGTTCTTGCAGCTGATGTATAGATCCTGCTGACAGCAGCCTTTCCAAAAGGCACTGTGCTGCTGGGGTGACCCAAGTAAGGCTGGGTCAGGGCTGAGGACAGGCTCTGGCTTGATGCCAGAAGGTACAGGGCTTTTGGGAAGACCCAAAATGAAACTTGTATTAACCTTCAGTTTATCTCACCTGTTCAACTATTCCCCTAGAAAATTTTCTTAAATAAACATAGTCAAGAACAAAGTTTTACTCAAGGGAAGCATTAATAACACACTAGAGAATCTTTAAAATGCTTAGAAACTGGTGTTGGGTGGGAAAGGAAGGTAAGGAAGACAAACTTTAGTGACAGAGTGACAAGAAATATATAGATAGAAACAATTGTAAAAGAACCAAGACAGATACTGCACAATTCCATGAAACAATCTAGTATCACAGGAGAAAGAGCAGGGCTCCCCTAGTGAGCAAACTTCAAATTTTAATTGCTTCAGCAAGCACCTTTCCAAGTCCAGCTTGTGAGCCACATGCGAGCAGCCTCTAGATGCCAAACAGAAATGAGAGGTGGTGGTGGCTGGATGAGCAGCTTCACTGGACCACAGTCCCTTTTGTGGTTCAGACAGATGTATTTGGTCAGTTTTTAGCTTCTCAGAAGGGTTAGGCCGGCAGGAGGGCAATCTTTTTCTTTCGTGTGTCCTCTGCTGCCCCTTAACTTTACTATTAGGTGCTTGTGTCATCACTGTAATTCATAGTTTGGCAACTAGCCACTACATAAGAGCTAGACCGTAAGTTGAAATGAATACACCCATAACTAAAAGGGAATCGAAGAGATTCCTTCTGAGCTTCAAGGAACAAACTCACAAATAATACTGCTCAAAAACTTACCTGCCATTTCAAGCCAGGTTTCACTTCCCAGCGAGAGCCCCTCTTGAAGGTGTGATGGGATGAACAACTCACGCAAAACCTTTCAGGTGGTCTGTCATTGTTTCAGAGGTGCATTATGCAAATGGCAAAAAGGTGCTTGGTACTTACCCTCCCTCTGTATCACACAGACGGTTGGTTGATGACCGTCTCACCGCAACAGACATTTGGAGTTTTCTGGACAATGTGTCCATGCTGCTTTGAAAAAATCTTGGAAGTCTTTTAGCAGAATTACAGATTGCAGTCGATACAGGTATAGGTACCAAGCTGAGAAAGCACTAGGAAAGAAGTGTGTACAACTGCAGGACAGGGTACCTCCCTCTGCGGAAAGCAGAAATTCTTCTCGATGTTGCATCCATTCTGCAGGCTCTACTGGAACAGCAGGTTTTCAGGAGGTGGCACCAACTCTTACCTCCATGTGGTGAGCAACCTGGGTTTGTCCTCCAAAATGTGAATGTGAGAGATGTATGGGTTTGTTAGTTCTAAACAACAGCTTTCCTGAAGCACTGGGTAAACATTATCCACCAAGTGAAATAGAAGTTATAAACCAGAACTACACTCTTCTTCACATTTAAGAAGAACAAGAACTTGCATTAATTCAAAATCAGTTAGCACCTATCAAATGTTTATAATTAACACTGAAAGGGAAAACAGAGTTCAGCTCTCATTTTAGAATGTTATGTATGAAGTTTCTCAACTATCCATCCTGGGTTCATCAAAGAAAAACGTGGGCAAGAGGATTACCGCATACTGGCATTTCCAGAATTCAAACACACCTTTCAGAATGCACAGAAGCTGGATGACTTCACCAGCTTTGTGCCAACTGAAGTAACAGAGCACTCAAGTTCCCAGACAGACAAACCAGGAGAGCAGATCAACGGACAAGCAAGGAACACTGTAAAATAGTAATTAGCAAGAAAAAGCACAACTGAAGAAAGATTATGGTCTGAGCAGCACTTTATTTACAGACACTTTCAAAGAGGCATAAAACCAAACTGAACTGAAATCTTAAAACTGGAAGGTAAGGGAGGCATTTCACATCTACATTTAAGTCCTTTAAATGACATTTTGTGGTCTTCTAATCTTCAGTATGCCTACAGACAGAGTATCTTGATCCACCCCTTTCTTACCTAAATAAACTAGGAAATGTTTATCTAAGTTTTACAAGCCCTGCTATGCATTTGGGTGCCTCTCTGAAGGAAAGCCATTCCACAGGCCCCCTGCCCAGGTCGGGGCACATGTCCTACCTCACCCTTAGGGCAGAATGGTGGGCATTTGTTGGAAAGCAAGGTCACAGCTCCAGTGGAGGGTCTCCACCAGTGGCGGCTGATGCCTTCACTCAGAGTGGCTGCAGTGCAGATCTCAGGCTGCAGAAGGTGCCGCAAGCTTTGTCATGGAGCAGAGAGAGGGCAGGGAATGACTTTAAGCTGAGAGAGGGTAGATGTAGGTTAGATACTAGAAAAAATATCTTCCCTGTGAGGGTGCTGAGGCCCTGCCACAGGTTGCCTAGAGAAGCTGTGGCTGCCCCATCCCTGGCAGTGTTCAAGGACAGTCTGGACAGGGTTTGGAGCAACCTGGTCTAGTGGAAGGTGTCCCTGCCCATGGCAGGAGGTTGAAACTAGATAGCTTTTAAGTTTCTTCCAACCCTAATTGTTCTATGATGACTTTAATGCTCCAATATGAAGTTTCTCCATCAATCTTCTTACCTCCAACATGGTGTGAACAAACAATACAGGTGCTTACATATCTTCCACCTCCGTCATGGAAGCAGCTTTTTTCTTCTGTGTTGTTATCAGGCTGAGCTGTAACTACAAACAAAGTTTTGTGTGTAAGTTTTTGTACGATCAAAGTATCAATAGATCTTCAATATGGAAGGTGTCACAAAGGAGAGGGAACAAGTACAGGTAAGCAGGCATTTGGGGAAAGCAGCAGAATTTACAATGCACTCCATAGATGACTACTGCTTTTGTTTTATTTCAGATCCCAAAGAATTCAAGATGATCAAAGATTAGGAAAGGTACACTTTCAATACATCTACA
>NW_009922981.1:0-10449 GCF_000696875.1 Nestor notabilis | reverse complement strand
ATATATAATTATAATTTATAATTATGTATTATTTCAGTGAAGAAAGAAGTTCACAGGTCACATGTTTGGTCAGTGGTAGATGAATCAAAGTGCTTTAATAGTCCAAAGTACTATCTAGCTTTGCCTATGTCAATCTACAGTCTATCTTGCTCACAGTGTGGGCCTCCACATTAATCGGATTTGTAATGAAGGAATAATAGATGAGCAGTCAGAACAATTAATAGAGTAAAATGCTCTGTGCTTTGCCAAAGATAAATAAAGAAATAAATCTATGTTGTTTACTGCCTTCCCTTTTCCATGTATAATGGACTTTATCAATAAAACAGTACAAACTTCATCAAAGAAAAATCTTACCAATTTAGTCCAAGAAAGATCTTCATTGAGCTAATCTCCAACAAATGCTGTTTGCAATAGGGATCTATTCATTCTTTTCAACTGTAAAATACTGGCTATCCTTCTTTATCTCATGCTCCAACTCCACGATCCATTACAGATAAGACAATCCAATTAAGCAAGGAAGAAGACAGGAAGATTATGGTTACTCTGTAGATACTTATGTATCACTCCCAAAATAAGTATGCTTACCTTTTTTGCTTTGATTTCTTCTCTAAGGAAACCACAGTCAAGTGTCCCGGGTGCCTGTTGCTATCAAAGTTCTTGATGTAAACGACAATGCTCCTGAGTTTGCATCAGAACACGAAGCCTTTTTATGTGAGAATGGGAAGCCTGGACAAGTAAGTATCTCCAAGTTTTTATATTGGTACTTTAGTGTGTGAGAAGAAAGTGCAGTTTCTCCCTGTCATCTTATCTCATCTTTATGCCCAAAATACATGCCTAAGTGTTCATGCTAACAACTCTTAAAATTCATGTGAGATAAACCTATGATCATATTCTATGGTACCTATCTCTCTATACGGACTTACTTATTTTTTAAAGTATAAGTGAGTAAATTAAAGGTGGGCATATTGGGAAAATATCCAGAAAAATTGCTGAGTGTCTTTAAGCTCTCGTTGTTTCTAGTCTGCTTCATAGAGCTCATTGCTTCATAGATTCAGGTGTGTTAATAGGTAGAAGTATAATCCAACCTGAATTCCAGTTCAGTTATTGAACTATATTGCAGCTGGTCCCAGGTATGGTTTAGAATAAACACTTAAAACAATAAAAACCATTTCTCCTTACCCATATCTCAGTTGTAATCTCTATTTAGTTCTTACTCTTCTATGACAATTTGGAAAAAACCCAAGAAAGCAACCCAGAACTTGATGGAAAGTCAAGTAAATTGTAACAGAGTTTAAAGTATCTAAAGAGGCATGGGGTGTTAGAGAAATTGAGTTCAAGTTTCCATTGTATTTAACAAAATAAAAGGACTTAAGAGGTTATTTTCTTCTTGATTTAGTGAAATAAAAGGGTTGGCAAAAGAGTTTACACAGCACTTGACAAGGTGAAATAAACATTGCAAGATATCAGAAGCAAGATTTAACCTGTGTAGCCTTTTTCAAAGAAAATTAAACAGATTTCTTAAAAGGCATCTATTTTGAAGGACAAATATACAGAAATAGGGAAGAATATGTCACATGCCACATAACTGACAAGATAAAGATTTGAAAAAATGTACAGACTTTTAGAAAGTAATGCAGTGTAAATGAGATTTAACTTTTGTCCAGCTTGAGAAACATTGTGTGTTGCAACAATTCACTGTTATTAAACTTTCTAATTTATTTCTAGATTGTGACATTTTATTTAAATAAACAGCAGTTGACAGCATGACACTAGACTTGTTAATTCGACTATTCCTGTGTCTCATGTGGGTGGTAGGCATTAAATTCACTATTCTCCAAAGAAGGTTACCTGACAATAGAGTTAGAAGTTATTTTCTTTCAGTAGTATTAAATGACAACCTATATAGCAGTATATGACAACCTACCTCTGCCAAGACTGGATTGTTGCAGAAGATGATTTCGCTTCTAGGACCCCTTTTTGTTTATTAAAAAAGGTGTCAAAAATCTGTCATTTAAGAAATGAGAATTCTCTTCAACCACCGAAAAGCAGATTATTGAAATGTGCCCTTATGGGCAGACAGTTATGCTACTGTTGGTGTTTAAGTTTTTGTAGCTCAGAGTGGATTTCTGTTTAGGTCAGGGTGGATTTCAGATACAGAGTAGTTACATTTTCTAGGATACAATAATTTCTAATGACTATACCTTTATCTGGGACTCAGTAAGCTTCCCTAAAGTCAGAAAGCTGTGTACGCAGTGTTTTCTGAATACATTTATTTAGGTATTCCTATCAAATTTCAACAGGTTTAAGAGATGCTGAAAATTGTTCACATGTCATTTTGGAATAAAACAATAAATGAGATGATTAAGAGTCAGCTGGTAAAAGAGGCTTTTGTTTAAGCACTTATGAAAATCTTATATTAAACCGTTACGTTCTTCATTTTACCGTCACCTCTTACACTCTTGATCTGATGGCAGATGTCACTCTTCAACATGAATCCTTGTGTGAACTTTACAGATGGTTATTAAATATTTGGCTGTCAGCAAGAATGAGGTGCAGCTGATCCTGCAATTTATTCTGTGTTTTAAACAAATAGCATTATTGGAACAGTAACCAGTCTAGAATAATCGCCAAGGTTACGTTCTAAATTTAAGTCATCATTCAAAAATTATCTGCTTCTGTAAAGATTTTAATATCTAAGCTACTTGGTTGTTTTTTCTTATGCTTATTATTCTATATTCAAATTTTGGAATAAATCATATTAATCAGTCAAGATGTAGAATTCAAAATATTAAATATGACTCAGCTATGAACTAGCTGATATGAGAAAGAGGCTACTCTTTTTCATAGTAGCAAAAGTCTGTTTCTCCAAAGTTTAAACTTGAATGTTACATGTGCAGTAAAGGCACTCTTGTGTTAGGGTGTTCCAATCTATTTACACTCGCAGCTCAACCTAAATCTAAGTTTAAATCAAATTTGAATTTCTATAAGGGAGATCACATTTGAACTTTTCAAAAAACCTTATTTGTAGCCCCTAAATATATTGAACCATCTATCCCAGTTCACTTTGTAAAAGTGTTCTATTCTGGGTTCTGATATAATTGCAAGTGACAATTGCAGCTGCTGGTGATGTGACAGAATGTATTAAAAACTGTTGATGCATTTTCTTTGCTTTAATCTACTTCTAACAGTAGAGGTACTACAGCTAGTAGGAGAGGAAAGGGAGAGGATGAGCAAATGTATTTGTCCAATGTGCAACTTGCACATTTTTACACACAACAGAAAGTTGTCAGAAATGGTGTTTTTTGTCAGTTTTAGGGAAAAAAAAAGAAAGGAATGTACTGTTACAGTATCTCTAAGATAACCATAAACTAACTCATGCCTTTCCCTATTATTCCAGGGTTTTTTTGCATAATTCCACTTACTAAAGCCGGAACAATCATGGGTTTCCTGGCTATAGCTCTACAGTTCATTTTTCTCCAGCCCACCTAAATTATTTTCTCACACTTCTAGAACACAACATCTGTATTGTTGAGTAAGAAAAGTGCTTCACTTACTGTTTCCTGGTCCACACCCAGAGGTGTCAGTGAAGTGCTTTTTGCTCGAAACAAGGCTACAAAATTTTCAAACACTTAAGTAGTGCAGACAGTGATGTATCGGTGCTCAAGTCCGTGTTTAAACTAGAGCAATATAAAACTAAGTACAATGTTCCTCCAGTCTCTTGCAATTTGTCTCTATTTTATTCAGTTCTCTTAATAGAATTGGCTTTTTCTAATAGGAGAAATCTTCAGATAGATCTTTGTCTCTAAAAAGCCAAAGCTCATTCAAATGGCAAAATGCAGGTTCTAGCAGTAAAGGGCTGGCTCTAGCTGAAAGGCAAAGTTAAAACTGTACTGCAGTGAGTACTTACGGTATTGTGAATCTGAAAAGTAAGTCAGAAATAACCATGAAGACCAATGTAACTGCAACAGTTTTTCAGAGTTGGAAGAAAAGTTTTAAGGTAACCATTCCAAGTTAGCTTAGCAAGTTGCATTGCAGTACTATGTATTCAAGTCACACAGAGAGTTATGATATATTGATAGAAACTTTGTTTTTATATTTATTCCTCTGCATCATTCATTATGATATACTGGTAATCTTTTATAAATATTATTTCAGGCATATGTGGCTTTGTAGAAATGTGAGGCAACATGCAGAGTATAATGCCGAGTTGTCCTCAGGGATCATTTAACTATCCATTTCAATCCAGAGCTGCCTATTAAACAAAATATGCTGATTTACTGTGTTTCTACTAAATGTATGTACAGAATCAAATATATGCATGAATTTTTAATACAACATCAAAGTTGAAATTTTAGAGGGAAGAATTTCATAAACGTCAAGATTGAAGAGCCAAAGGGTTATTAACTTTCACTCTAGTGCTATGGATACATTGTGAAAAAAATGAGTTCTTGATTTCTTTATTATTAGTATTGACCAATTTTGTTATGCGGAACACCTTTGTTACACATGTTACTACAAGGAAATTAAAAACATCTTTAGTGATAGGTACAGCAGGACAGCCGGAAGATTCTCTACCATGTTATGAACCACAGATTAAGAGTTGGAGAATTACTTCAATAGTGTTCCATTACGTGATCACACAACACTGAGCAATAAAGTATGCTTGTCAGCATACTAATAAAAATGTGGTAAGGAGAATTACTGGACTTCTCTCACCCCTATGGAGTAAAAGATACAGGAACTCTGTATCACTCTATATATATTATGCCTTTTTTTTTTCCTTCTTTTTTTTTTTGAGGGCTTATTTTAATGCAAATGCACAAAGAAATAAGGTTGCTATGGGAACACTAACTGTTAATTCCTTGATATGTGCATGTAACACAACAAATGCAGTGTTCCGCTAAGCCTGTCTTCTGCGTATGATTTTCTGTGCATTTTAAGGCAAAGAATGATTTAGTAAATAATGAAGGGAATGGATGAAAAGAACTGAAATATAAGAAAGAATTCTGTAGGCCATTAAAAGGTATCTGTAGTTCCTGGAGGAGGTAGGGGAAAAGACAAAGCATACAGCCACAGCCAATTTCTTGAAAGTTTTCAATCTAGGTGAAATTCTAAGCTTATTTCATAAAATTTCCATGAGCTGAAAACCCCTGCTATTAATGCTTTTGGCTACTGGCTTTCAGGTATTTTAATTGAAAACCTGCAGACAGTGAACTTTTACAGTCAACTCTCTTACATAATGCTGGAAAGAATTAAGTTATGTAGCCAGTAGAGATAAAATTGCACAACCATCTGATAAACTGCACCTATTATGTGTACTTGATGTTCCAGACTCCACTGTGTCATTCTCCTTTTTCCTTATTGCTTTCCCATTCTAGCAGTGTTTGAAAAATGGAACAACCACAAAATGCATCTTTCTAAAGATACTTTCTAAATTGTACTTCCCCATGATACAGAATTACTAGGACCTTGTCCAGCCCTGGGCTTGACATATGTGGATAGTGTAGTACCTTACACCTCTGCCAGGAGAAAGCTGAAAATACTCCACATCTGTACATGGGCCCATATCTGCAGCTGGACAGAGAACATCTGCTTATATATTTTTCAGCTCTTTTTATTATTTCACACTCCATATCTCTCTAAGGTCCATTATGGAGCTATTAAATCAGAGACCCACTTCTTTAAGTAAAAGCTATCTTAGGTCTTTTTTTGTCCATCTCTTCTAATACACGTGTTTGAAGAATCTGTTTATGTGGTATTTAAACAATCTAAAACTTTTTCCAGTAGATTATTGATAATAAATCTGACCTATCCAGAATATGAGTAGGCAGGGTATTGTTTGAAATTCCTTCCTTAAGTTGTTCTGCAAATTGTGTATGCCTATATCAATACCTGTTCAAATATCTTTTTACATGTATAATTTCAAATATTAATGTTTTGATGTTGCTTCTTTTGGTTATCTAGAAAGATTTTATTCTTTCTTTGACTTTTGCAGAATATAGAAGACAGAATGGGATATTGATTATTACTGTAAATGTAACATATATAGATTGATAGTCCTTTCCCTTGCAGTAAAACCAGTATAAAATACTAGTTATTAGCATTTTGTTAGTGAAGCACTGAAAATTTGAAGTAGAAGTCTAAGAATAAGAATAAGAATTTGGGCAGCATCAGACATTGTTTCCATTTTTTACTCTATACTTTGAAAATGAAACTTGTAGTGATTCGTAATCTGAATTTAATTGTCCAAGGTATTATTGGTCAGTTGCTTTAGGCATTACAAAAATAACTACATAAGACACAAATGGTATTGAATTCAATGGACATGGAAAAGGTCAATAATTCTCATTAAATTTCTTATAAACCTCATCTAGCATGAGCTAACTACCACTGAAATTCAGCTTTGAGTGCTGGATCTGGATCAATAGTTGGTTTGTTTCTGCTTCTCTGGAAAATACTTGGACTTAAAAGTAATTGAGCCAAATATTTAAAAAATAAAAAAAGAAATCAAACCTGCTGTTTATTTTAAAATGTTTCTTCCTTTCATGTTCCTATGAAGCTTTGAATGATTTGAAGATGGCCAGTTGCAGTATCTTTTTGAGTAATGTTGGAGGTAAAAGAGATAAATGGAGGTCAATACACTTACAGATACTGAAGTTGGTCATGTAAATCATATGGGGTGCTTCACACAAAGTTATTTGATTATTCAAAGTTAATCAGACTATCCAAATACTCTATGCTCTTCAAACCTTAGTATCCTGCATTATTCTGGAAATCATTTGTTAATAATGATATTTTAAAACAAAATATGATTTAGTACAGGAAGAACTGAAGTTTTATTAAAATTAAGGAAAAAAATACAAAATATACATTTAGATTGTTTTTTCAGATTCGATTGTTTAGCATATAAAACTTCACATTGAAAGTTCATTTAAAAAACATATATATTTATTCAATAAAGAAAAGAAAAAAGTGGTGGCTGGAGAAAGGATTAAAGATAGGTTGTGTGTTTTGGTCCAGTGAGAAGCATGGCTATATGAATGAAAGACTGACATAGGCATCATAAGTGTTTCTGAAACAGTTTTCTTTCGTCTTTATTGCTGAATAATGATTTAGCGGTTTTTACTGGCCTCTCTTACATACCTGGCTTTCCTTATTCTCTGCCTCCTTCTTCTGGAAACAATTTAAATGGGTCAGATACAGTCCCTGTTCCCCAGACTTTCAGTCAAAGGTCTGTAAAAGCCTTGCAAGATTATAAATTTGCATTGTTAATCGGCATGTGGACAAACAAGAATGTGTCCAGTAGAATGGAATGTTTTTTTTCAATACTGTACATTTATGTGAATACTTAATGAGAGCATTTTCTGTTGAAGGTAATTCAGATTGTCAGTGCTGTTGACAAAGACGATCCTAAAAATGGGCATTATTTCCTGTACAGTCTTCTTCCTGAAATGGCCAACAATCCAAATTTCACCATCAAGAAAAATGAAGGTAAATACAAAACATACATAATGTGTATCTGAACAACTTCATTTTGAATTGCTTTGATGACTTCCATGTACTTTACCAGTTTGTCCCTGGGCAATTGTAGATAATCTGTTTAATGGTACCTTCATTATATCTCCTAAGCTGTTTCCAATATCTTTACAGTAGATAAGAAGAAAGTAAAATGAGTATTACATTTAGATCCAGAAGACAGCTCACTGGCTTGAATAATCTGGAAGCATAGATTTATTGCCTGTTTTATTTCTATTAATTTGAAAATCCAGAGGTATGCTGTTAGGTGAAGATCTGAAATTATGTTGATAAATAAATGTTGATCCTGTGTTGACTGGATATAGATGGGAACATAAAATTAAGTATCTACTAAATCCCCCAAAGGAAACACCATTTAAGCCTGTTTGTTGTGTGTATAAAGATTCCAAAGTATTTCAGTTAGGCACTTTTACTGGAAAGAGAAATATGATCAGCAAAGCCCAGAAGGACACTCTGTGTCACTGTGCTTTAGAGCACTTCTGGAAGGGCAAAATGTCATTCTGTAGTATTACAGAAGTGAAATTTCATGTGTGATGGAAAAAAGGACACATTTAATATTGTCGAGCGATAAATTTACACTGATCCTTTTGTTTGGCATGCCTGTATTTGAAAGTCATGTGAGAAAGAACTAGGAATGATCACAAGAATGCTATAAATAGTGATTTGTGTATTTGTACTTGAATATTCAGCAAAGTTTTTCCATCTTGGCTTCTTTTTTTTTTTTTAATATAACACTACCCTATCAGGAATTATAGTCAAATTCAGTCTCTTTCTCTTACTTGAAATTATAATGAAGGCAATCCCTATTTAATCCATTACTAATAGGAAGATGTATCTGTGAGATGTATGTGCATGAGTGTAAAAGTAACGCATGAAAGTCAAATAAAAAGAAAATGCTGTTTTAATTTTTTATTCTAGCTGTTCCAACCAAGAGGAATGTTGGCACCATTTTGTTAAATTATACCATAAAAACTTAAATTCTTAAATCATCTTAAATATATAATGAATTTTTCCTTTCATTAGATGTGTTTTTCTCTTACAGTGTTCACAAAGTGTGTCTCTACTTGTATTTCTACTTTCGTGTAGGAAATAAGTCTCTGCATGTTTTCTGCACTTACAGGAGAAGACATAACAAACCTATCCAAAATGCATTTGATAATCATCAGTAGCGTAACACAAACTGAATTAAGCATCCTAAACGTGAGGTAGTTTGGGTTGCACAGTATGACAAAGTAAAAGAGGTATTATCATTTCTCTTCATGCTTAAATACTTACCTTCTATCACTGATTAGCCCTGTCCTTCCAGTCTGTTAGCCATTTAAGACCCACTCGTCCTCCTAGTCACAGCCAATGGCAAAGTTACTGCTGATCAGAGTGGGAGTGAATAAACTTTATATGTAGCATGGTTTGGAAGAGTAAGTCCAGTTTTGTTACAACATTGCCACTTAGTTTTACAGTTTTTAATGCATTTGAATCAGTTAAATGTGTAAAACAAACAATGGAAATCTCTTGAAATTAAAAATCCACTTGAAGAGACTTTCCTGATTTAATCTTTCAGCATCCAAGAATGAAATTCCAGCTATGCATAACATCCTTTTCTATCAGGATTGCTCAGCCAGGGATGCAGTCCATGCTTGATGCTAGAACATGATCTACTACAGGAAGCAAATGCTCCTGTCAAAGCCAAAATCAGGGTATAATTTGGTTGAGGTAAGGTTTCATGTCATTTAAACATCATAAATCTTTAGTAAGTCTTTATTTAGTTTTGGCACTTAAACAATGAACTTGACCATGACTTTGTCTGGCACATGTCTGCTAGATAAGCATGAGTGACTATTCTTGTTGAAAAATCCCCAGGATGCCTAAAAAACAGAACTTGCCAGTCAGATTTCTCCTTAGTTGTACTGTGAGTGTCTGAACAGTCCAAATGCTGGCTTGGTATGGATTATCAGAGGCAGTACAAGAAAAACCCTGTAACAATCCCTACTCTTATTTCTGGAGAACTGTGTTTCGAGGATCATATCAGTGCACAACCCACTTAGGCTTGGAACAGAAAAACATTTCCACATACCGGTGGGCAAAATCCTTGACACTTTCATGAGTGTGACCTCAGGCTCAACTTCCTCCCATATTCTTGGCCCTGTCAAATTCTTCAAGGCAGCTAATTTGAAGAAATGCTGTTCTAACCTGTTGTGGATATTACAAATGGATTGCATTTTCTCAGGAAACCTAATCTAAAAACCCAACCTTTTTTTTTTTTTGTTAGAATTAGTAACTTTTTTCTTTATTTAAATGATTTTTCACATCTCGTGATTCTCCAAAATTCTCTCAGGTGCAGACATGAAAGTACCCCTCCTCAAGAGCATCTGTGAAATGATGCTAGCCTTTTGGATTCTTCTTTTGTGTTTTGGGTAACATTGTGTCATTTGGCAATTACTTCTCTGCTTCTTGAAGTAATGACTTTATCTGGCACTACTGTGCAAACAATGCAGTTTGGCGTCTGCCATGAAAAGAAAGCTATGATGTTCTGTTTCTGTCCCTCATACTGAAGAATATATGATGCATGTATTCTTGAATTTTCTCTTGCTGTTTGGAACATAAGCATAACTATTAATTAATTTAGTTTGTTGCCTGCAGGCTAATCTTATTGTTCAAATTTCCAGATTGCCCTAAAGCAAGTTCATGTGATACTTTAGTAATTAACTGTGCTGCCCAAATATACTACAAATGCTATGATCGGCTATGTTTTTATTGCCAAATATGTTTAACTGAGTGACGCAGCAGTGTATCTATCTTCATCAGAAACCACAAAAAACCCTCCATGTCTCCTAGGACTGTAGTAGGTATTATAGAAGTTGTTTGATTTCTATAAACTATATATGTATTTTAAAATATATATAATTTAATTATATA